>NC_138882.1:124914574-124956384 GCF_965194825.1 Balaenoptera physalus
TGTTTTTATCATGTGTGTTGGGGAAAAAGAAGGAAATGTATGGTGGTTATATCAAGGTCTAGAATTATGAAAAATTTTAAATGCTTATCTTAATTTTCTTATTTTTTATCTTTTCTCATAAGAACGTATTACATTCAAAATCAGGAGGAGGGGAAAACTTTTAGGAAAAATAAACCCTCAAAGCAAGAATAATAGCAAACATAAAAGTCAAATTCAGGAGAGTCCCATGCTGATATGGAGGGATTATAAATGTTGTTTTTGCTTCCAGAAGCTATTATATGAAATTCCCTTCTCAGCCTTACATTTTAGCCAAAAGATCCCAGGGCCGAGGCTAGATATTCTCCTGGAATCACTTCTGTCAAGTTGACAAAAGGAGTAAAAGAATAGGGTTGAAAGATGTCATGAGATATTCACTAATCCACATTGATGTCTAATACATGTAGACTGCACGGCTGTCATATGTCGTTCTCTGTCTTGCAGGAGGTGAAAAGAAGATAAAGACTACCATAGGGTACCAAGCATACGTTTCAGTAAGACACTCCCTTAGTAATGTGGCAGATAGATAGTTCTTTGAGAACTACCAGTTCTACATTAATACTCAGATGTGCTCAATCATTTGTATTATCTTATTCTCTAATACCACGACCTAGTATATAAAAAAGTGAAAAGGTACATTAATTCAAAAACTGAGGCAAGAGATTCATCACGACTGAAATTACTTAGTAAGGAGTAATGAACACAATTACCGTTCAGAAAAATTAAGGTGCTTTACATGTCTCCTGTGCTTTTAATTAAGCCACCTTTAATACACTATTGATTATTTCAAAATATAACCGTAATGGTGATAAATGTCTAATATGAATGTAAAATCAGTATTTCAAAAATTTACTTTTGTATGGACAAGTTTATGACCTCTTTACTTTTAGCAAATTACTTCATAACAGATTTATTAAATAAATATTTGATGCAGTCTTTTCTGTCAGAATATGGAGGTTTGCAAAAATTAAACAGCCAAGCAATACAGTGTTATTGAGGTCTGTGTTTAACACACTGATTTATAACACTTTTCTACCAGCAAGAGACCTATTAGTGAATCAACAGAGATTATGGATAAGTCAACCTTTCTAAACACTGGAAAAAGAAGCAAAAGAGGATGAAATAGGGTGGGAAGTGGGGAGGAAAAGTGGGGAGAAGAAAAAAATCAACAAGCAAGCACTAGAACTTAATCTCCATATATACTAAATATGGCATAATTTAACACTGAATATTGGTATTTAAAATGACAAAAGTATACTCCAAATTAACTTTTTTAAAGATGCCAGGGTATCCAATAAGTTTAATCTTATTTTTTTTCAATTTTGAGTCATAATCAGAACTAATATACCTTGCTCTTAAATCCTGGTAGGAGTACTATAAGGCATTTCATTTTTACAAGATCAGAAGCAACGTCATATAATATGTAAGTGGCGTTAATATTTATATTTTTGAAAATGAATTACATCGGTACCTATGCAGAAGAACGCTGCTGCAGTCAAACTACATTGCACTCATATAACACAATAAAGAATATTTAGTGTCCTAAGAGCAATATAGTTAGGTACTTTCTTAAGGAATAATATCACATTAATCTGCACTAAAAATATAAATAAAATCATTTTAAAAAATGCTTTGTTTTAAATCAATGTTAATTTACATAATTTGAAAATTTAAAAAATAAGGTCACATTTGCCTGCAGCAAACACAGACATGCCGTACAATTCCTATTAATTTAATGGGAGTTGTGACCCCCATTAAGTTTAACAGGAGTCATACGGCCAAATCCCCATGTACCTTGCTGAAAATTTACCTCCTAGCTTTCAACTAATCAAATAATCTGAAATGAACAAAAGTAGTTAATTTTGCTAGACTGGGAAATGTAAAGTCCCTACAGTAAAGTCAATTCAGCATTATGATGGCAATGGCCACGTAGTTAATCCCAATAAGAAAAAGAACAAGGTTTTAACAGTGAGAAGAGACAAACTGAAGCAAGGGTGGTTTAGGAGCACTGAAAACAACATTTACCCTTCACAGAAAATACGTTCTGTTTTTTCCAATGTGGAGTCAATTTTCCAACTTTTTTCTTTCTTAGTACAATGTCTAAAAAGAGTAAAAAAAAAGAAAATCCCTTTTTGAAGCCTAAAATTATGCCCAAGGAGGCTGATCAGACGGATAAAGAACCATATGAAAAGGTATAGATAACTGGTTACAACTTCTGAATCACAGTGAATTAAATCATAATTTTTTCTGGAAAAACTTTTCAAAAGTTACTTTATAGCCACAGCCATGCAACCATATACCTCACCTCAACTACCCACACACCATATTACAGCGGTTCTTAAGTGTGATGCGGAGCAACGTCAGCCTCATGCCAGAAATTTTTCAGAAATGCAAATGCTTGGGCCCCACCCCAGACCTTCCAGGTGATTCTTCTGCTCAAGTTTGAGAACTACTGCAATACTTTATTTCACATCCATGCTGTTCTCTCTCCGCTGGTTTTTTCTCCACCACCACGCTCACCACTGCCTTCACCTAGCTTGTGCAGCTCATACTGAGATTCAGCTCAAGAATCATCATCACTTCAGGCTGGAAGCATTTCTTGACACACACCCAATGCTTCTGGAATATCACCATCATGGCACTTATCACCGTGTTATTACAACTGTTTATTGTCCCCTCTTCCAACTATTAAGACCACGACCCTCTTCAAAGATTTATGCTATTCAGTGATGGATATAGAATAAGTGGTTACCAGGCATTGTTCTAGGCATTTGCATGTTGATGAACAACAAAAAAGATCCCTGCCCTTGTGAAGGTGACATTCTGTGTGTGTGTGTGTGTGTGTGTGTGTGTGTGTGTGTGTGTGTGTAAATATAAATTCTGTACATTTTATTACATATATGCATCAATAAAAGAATGAAAGATAAAAAGAATAAATAAATATAGGTCTGAATTATTCTAATCTTTCTTAAGTTTAACCTCGGAGAACGAAGTTACTATTCCTTCCACTAAATTATAGACCATTCTGAAAAAAATATTTATAGGCCAAAATAGGTTTTTTAAATTCATAAGTGACCCCTAGATCTACTACTTTCCTGCCACTCAACTAGCAAAAAGACCCTACAGCCAAACATCATTTTTTACTAAGACATAATTAACACAAAAATCATTGTAAAATGTGCTTAGAGAATTTAAAAGTACAGTAAAAACTGCTAAGATACTATTTCTACAGCTATGTTCTTAAATGTTCTTGATGTATATAAATAAATATGTAAAGCTGTATCTGGCATATGTGGCATTTTCACCTGGCATATTTTCTTTGAAATAAGGATAAGCAACAATTCGAGTTAATTAACTAAAATTTCAACTAATGAAATCTAATTACATACTCACTGCATAAAGAATTCAACCTGAAATCCATATTACCTACTTCACTGAAGAACTGCTGTTATTTGTAACTTGTCACTTGAGCAAGCCTTCATATATCTGACTTATGCTGGCCAGGGCTCCATTATATAGCATAATTTAATTCTCTAGGACACAAAAATTCAGTTTACTTTCCCACTTACTGATACATGTTTCCACAGTGGGTTACTTGGCTTGTAAAAATTGGCCAAAAGAATCAAAGCACCCCAGTTTCTCAACAAAACTGATTTTTAAAGGGCTTGATGTTAGTCCTCTAAGAGTAAAATAAATTCTAAAAACACAAAATATTGTGAAAGTTTGGTCCTTTATAATCATTTTTTATTTGAAAATTCTAAACATAATTTTCAAAAAAACACAGGAGAGACTTTAAGAATAAATAAAACATTGTTCCTACTTTGCAAAAACCAGTAAATTTTAACGGGTAAGACTTTATTCTTAAACACTAATTGATGGAAATGGAGAAGATAAGCTAATTCTAACAATTAAACCTTTATATAGGGCTTCACTGGTGGCGCAGTGGTTGAGAATCTGCCTGCCAATGCAGGGGACGCGGGTTCGAGCCCTGGTCTGGGGAGATCCCACATGCCGCGGAGCAACTGGGCCCGTGAGCCACAGCTGCTGAGCCTGCGCGTCTGGAGCCTGTGCTCCGCAACAACAGAGGCCCGCGCACCGCGATGAAGAGTGGCCCCCGCTCGCCGCAACTAGAGAAAGCCCTCGCACAGAAACGAAGACCCAACACAGCCATGAACAGATAAATAAATAATAAATAAAATAAAATTTTAAAAAATTTAAAAAAAACCTTTATATAATTAGCTTTTACTATGGTAAAACTTAAAAAAAAATGCTTAGTGATTTGCTCTTTAACATGCACACAAAACATGACATATTTATAATGTTTGCCTGGACTTAGAACAAATACATAATTCCTCCTTGCATATATGGAAATTTACCTCTCATATATACAGATGTAAAACAAATCCAAAATTATGTTAAGCCTTTAAAATTATACACTAAGGTAAAACACTACTGTAAACAGGGGAAAAGAAAGCTCTGAAAAGGAAGGCACGGTCCATGGCTGAATACAATACTTGTTTTGTTTAAAAACGAAATCTTAATTAGTTGCTACTACTTAAAAATCTAACGACTGGTTTCTATTGAAAAGTCAGAAGACCGGCAAAACCAGGCTAAACACTGGAAAGGCAACCATGGTTCCTCCAGCAAGCACTTTCCTGCTTGCTGCAGACCTCCACTGGCCTGCTGCACTCAAGTTACTTTGTCTGCTTGGCCAAATAGGTAGGTATTTGAGGTTTTGACCCCTGCACAGGACCACAAGCTCCTGAAGAGCAGGACCTGTGCCTTGTGCATTTTTGAACCCCAAGCACCTGGCTCAATTTAGTCACTCAATAAATGAGGAAGGAGGGAGGAAACCATCTAGAAAACCTTATCTGAGCTTATCGGCAAAGATCCAGGAGCTGATAAAAAAAAGTGCTCTATATATAGTGCTCTAAATAGCTATAAGATTTGAAAAGTGCTCTAAATAGCTGTAAGATTTGAAAAGTGCTCTAAATAGCTATAAGATTTGAAAAGGTAACAATCATGTAAGGGCCCCGAAGAAACTTAATAGCTGAATAATTAAATTTATATCTTCTTTCCTGTGCCCTCAATACCCAACTTTGATTGGTTTTCTCTATAGGTGTTCACAAAGCATTATCTGCTTGCTGGCAATAAAGGACTATCATGTCACGTAAAACTTTTCTAAGACAAAACCACGTGACGCTGGTTCAATGTTCTAACAGTGAAGTGCACAGTAACTCTGTACCCTCACAGTTAGTAGTGTGGGTTCGTCCCAGGTTCTTTTTACCTGTAGGAGGGAACTGCTTCAAAAGCAACAACCCCTGGCCTGATGCGCCAAAAATGAAATTTCTCTTAACAGCAGATATGCATCCTGACCTGATAGGTGACACTAGAAATAAAACTGCAATATCTCATGAAAAAGTCTCTGGTTTGCTAGCCCCCTGCTGAGTTAAGCTACTGTGCCAGCAAAGTGGTCTCTATCTTGATTGGAAAATTTTTTATTATGTGGACTAATGAGCCATTGATCTACACCTGGAATCTTTTTAAATGTATAAAAACATTCAAACATGACAGCAGGAATTCAGTTAGTTTTTCCCTCCAAAAAAACAGATGCAAAATTATAGACTATACACAAGATTTTCATAACAACCCAAGCCAGAGATTCATATTATTAACTCAGTTTCTGCTCGTTGTTTATCATTACAGTACTATTCATTCAGACATTACATTTTAATGTCAGATTTGATGTATCTTTCAATTTTGATGCAAACAGCAGTATCTTCTGAAAATAAAATATTAACCCATTTGTAACTTTCATGTGTGACAAATCCAAGTGAGCATTATTTACTTTCTGAATACAGAAGTTCTTATGTTAAAATTTTTCTCAACTTGTTATTTATCTGAATTATATTATTAAGTTATGTCAATATGTTGAAAGTAGGGGACTGGGACAGCAAGGAGAAGTGATGAAACATAATTTTGGAACAAGCAATTCAAACAGAATTCTTTCCGAAAAATGTTAACATTTTGAAGCTTATTACAAAGACATCAGAATAATAAGCTTCTATCTATTAGTTGACAGTATGCCTTTTTTTCCCATCTCCAATTTTATTAATAGGTATAAATGGGATCATTTAAAAGTACATATAGAGCCAATTTAAAAATTCTAAGACATTTTCTTCAAGAATATTTAATTGTGACCAAAAAATCCATTATATTTTACATGCATTTCTCCGAGATTTTGCATTCTTTCACAGATTTTACAAGGTTAATATAATTTCATGCTGAATACAATGACTGCCACTACCAACTAGCTATAGAATTAACACATCTTAGCCCCACATTAACTTCTGACCTGCTCTGTAAAAAGCACCTGGAAGGGTGTTATTTTCACATGGAAATAACATGTAAGACTAAAGAAATAACAGATACCAGAAAATCCATATAGTAATTATGGTTTCAATTATTTCATTAACCCTCTAAAGTGTCTTTACTTCTTTAAAAATCAGGTCTGCCTTCAAAAAAGATAACATTAGAAAGGAAGCACTACAAAAAATAACTTTTTCCAGAAAATATAAAAGAATTTTACTTAGAAGTTTTAGAACAATGACCACACTTAAGAAGCACACAAAACTAAAGCTGAAATGAAAGAGTTGCCACAAAATATTTTCAATTTTACTGGCATAAATTCAGTCAATAAATGTAACATATATACCAAAGCAAAGCTTTCATTTAGTTCTCTCAGGATTATTTACAATGACTATATTTACAAATGTATGTAAAATATAAATTCAGATTTCTATCACTTTCTATAATATATAGCTGTGTAATGAAAATAATTCAACAACCAGAAAAAGAATATGACATTCAGGAAATCTTTTTAACACTTAATTCTAAAATAATAAAAAAATACTCATTCGAGCCACTTCTACATAAAAAGAAGATTGCATAGTTTAAGTTCTCCTGAACTTAAAAAATAAAATTTAAACTGTTACCTTACCTTCTGTATTCGGTAAGAAGCTGATTATAATGATAAACCACAGGCTTCGCATTCTGCAACCAGAAGACACCATTATTGATCCCTTTAAATATTTCTTTGTATTCCTTAATGAATCTAGTTATATATGTCCAGCTTCATCGAACCCAGCAGTCTGCATCATTGATCCTCATATCTGAAAAACAAACAAATCCATCATTTAATCTATGGTCCTGCAATGTCACAAAAGATGAAAAAATAATAATAACTCCTCTCTTTCCCTCCTTTCCTCCCTCTTTCTCCTAAGTATAAAAAAATGGCATATATTTTGATTCTATATGCAGCAGGAAGTTGCTCCTATACACTGGATATCTGAGCTTTGCATTCTGGAAACAATCAAAACCCCCCAAAATTAAAGGTAATCAGAACATATGAACTCACATAATAGTTATATAATTCCCAAAGATAAATTTTTCTTTGAAAAGATTAAAAAGTTATTCTAGAATAATATATCTGCCTTTCAATGCCACGTATTAGTCATTTTATCAAAGTACTAACTTTGGTACACAATACCTCCAACAAAATTTCATAAATACATACACTTTCTTTGTTTCTAGTGATGGTAACAGCAGTATTATCTACTCTTTTATCCTGTTACCTTGCAAAGTACATTACAGATATAATGAAACAGTTTATTTTTCTATTCAAGGGTGTACAATTTTTAATATATGGTTGTACTTTATATCATAATGGCATTCCAAACACCACATAGCAAACAGTTATTTATCTGACTACTAGTTATTCATAAAGGGAGCAGTTTAATAAAATGATTGCTCTTAACTATTTCATCTTAAACTTTTACATTTTCATATATCAGTTTTTCTTACAGCAAAACTTAGTAAGATCAAACCCATATCCTTGAGCAGTTTAGTCCATCCACTGGACCCAAATAAAACCGCAGACCATGATGATTATATCTCCAAGGTTGCATCACTATTTTTAAAAAACCAAGGGAGGGGTGGCAAAGAATATAAAAACCAAGAGCCAAGTTTAATTCTGACTAGCCCTTAAGGACACAGTTCTTCAACTGTAGAGGATACAAAAACTCCAGAAGTGATTTAATCAGCATTTCTAAGTTCCCAGGATCACGTGAAACCAGGTTATTTGCTGGGTTCTACTGAAGTGTTTTACTGCTTTCTAGGGTAGCATGAGGAATCAAAGAGTAAATACCAGCTTTACAATACACATACTATGAAGGCAGTTCCAAAATATATACAGCCTCCTGATTTAGCTTCTGAGGGTAAAGAAATTACAAATTCTTCCTTTAAAGTTTTCCCATGTTATCCTTAACCTGGTGCAAATAAAGAGTTTTTTTAAAGTGGAGCACTGAAAGTTACATGAGGTTGTGTCTATAACTCAAATCAAATGAACTCTTACATAATTTAGATGCTATCACTACAGCATAAAGAAAATTTAGAAAACCAAATTTCCCTAGATAACTTTGAGTTCTCTTTTCACATTGTCTGAGCTACTCTGCATTTGCTACATTCTTAATGCATCATATGTGATTCTATTAGCAGGTCACTATATTCTGCTATCACTTCCCTACAATGTAACTTCAATGGAAAAGGGGTCAGATGCTAAATGGTTTGGAACACTTATGCTATAAAGTCACTATCTTGCTTCATCAACAAACACACAGAAAGAAGGTAAAAAATTAATCTGAAGTCATTATCTAGTGTTTAAATATGAAGACCCATAAAACCACAAAAGGAACTAGCAAGATACTTTTGTCATAAGAAGTTTATTTTATCACGCCTATAGTTTCTGAGATAAAACTGCTTCCATGTACACCTCCATGATCCATAATCAGCCCAGTTTTTTTAGCTCTCTCTGAAACCTGTGAAGACAATTAGGTATCATAATGAGGGAATCAGAATTGGCATCACCAAGTTCTAAGAACACCTCAGATGTTCTTAGAAATAAAACAAAAACAAAGGGAAAAGCAAGCTTCCTCCTCTGCATGCCATAAATATAAAAAGAAGAATAATACATCAAAAATTAATCTGATGGAGGAGACACATGGCACACAACCCTGAAAAACTGGCTGGCTCTCTATTACATTTTTCACTCTGAGCTCCCAAAGACTATTCAAAAGACAAAACCAAAAGTAAACCTTCCATTTACAACTGCTGTGCAAAGTACCTGCCTTAAAACTGCAAGCTACTTTATATAAAGCACAGAGAGAAGTCAGATAATTTCATGGCCTGTCATATCAAAAAGGCTAATCAGTGAACAATTTCTTACATCCCACCGACTGGTCAATGATTGGCTCAAGCAATTAGAATAATTTTAATGTGTGGAAGAGGTGCATTAATTTTACTTGTAGTAGCCTTTGGAATGCTCCCGATTTAAGCGAAGAATCCTGACTACCCAGGTTTTGGTTGTAATGGGTATTTTCATTTCAATGAACTAATGCATACCGGCTGCGTGCCCACATGCACAGCCCTTGAACACATTTCCACTTTCTTAAAGCGATCCAAGATCGGTCTGTCTTTGGTCATCCGCTATTTGAAAGAGTCCTTGTTTGTGGGAAGAAAGAGAAGGAAGACATCAGGGACTGACGACTGCCTTGTAAGAAACAGCTGCCAAGATAGGAAAACCTCTGTTAGTGAAGGGAAAAGGAGGAGGAAACCACACAACCCAGACCTCTTTTGTGGTCTCTGGCCAGGATAGAATATTTTATGAACTGATTTTAACTATACGCTCTAGTCAACTATGAGACTTAGTATAAATGATTGTTTCTAACAAACAGAAAGAGATTCTGGAATGTAATAAAATCATGGCTTCTTTCGCCCAAATAAAGCTTAAGTCCATCCATCTGTCTGTGCAATGAGTAAAAGAATATCAAATTTATTTTTCTCATTCTACTATCTACATCCAATCACTTTCACATCAAATAAAATTATTTTCTAAAGTTCAAGCTTTAAATGCAATTTTGAAAACAGTCAGAAGATTTTACTGCTGTGATCCAAATTAAAAACAACCTTCCATTAAAAAATTTAATGAAAACTGAAATACTTAGCAGACCATAATCAGCTAAGGATAGAATGAATAAATAATCAAACATGGTGAAACTAATCCCAAGAAAACATTGCTCCTAAATCAAACTGGAGCCACAAGACACTCACTGGCAGAGATGTAGCCAACAGACTCTATATAACTACCTGCAAAATGAAGCTCAGTAAAAGTGTCTCACAATGCAAAACAAGAACAAAAACAAGGAACAAAACCAGAAAAGGGATATTAAACTTCCTTTCAACAAACAGAAATGATTAAGTGATTCCCCGTGTTAAAAACCAGTTTGTCCTTAGATTTTTAGAAAAACTCTTCCCAAGAACTTCAGGGAAAAATTGGGAGGGAAAAGGCACAGATGAAACCCCACATAATGCTAAGTAACAGTTCACTGCTTAATAAAAACTGAAACAGAACATTTCTACTCAAACTACAAATGACTATTTCTTTTCTTCTCCTTCAAATAAGGATATTCAAACTATTTCATCCTAACCTTGTTTCTATAACCACCTGCCATTGTCTACCAAACCTCTGTCAAGATTTTTTTGAGTAAGTATCCTATTACTCTGTCATGTAAAAAGTCAATTAATGCATCATTACTACTAAACTTTCCAAAGCTGAACAACGACTTCCAGGAACATGCCTCAGCATTGTTTATATCCCAACAGTCCTCAATGTTTTATACACTACTTACAATGTACAGTTAGCTGTAGCCTTTCAGACAGTAACCTGCTTATACTTATTAGCTGCATTAAACATCCCATGCCTTAAACTGTCAGCAAAATTAAGAAACCATTACTAATCAGTTTTAATATGTGTGTATTTATGTTACATTACTAAGAAATCACATTTAACCTTATATATGATGATATCTGTCTAGCAAACATAGAAAAAAAATAAAACCCATTTGTTGAAAAGCATCAATAAGTAGGATACAGCATGCTTCAAATTAATGAGAGAAAAAGATAATTTAAATTTTTCTAAAAATGGTTAACTGAGTTGATATTCTATTAAGTGCAAAGCCTCTAAAGATTCATATCTAAAGCTTTATCTTTGATTTCTACTCATGGACACTGAACTACTGTGAACACCGGATATTACGCCCAAACAACCATAAGCATGAGAACCGGAAAGGCAAAGAGCCATCTTAAGCAGGAAACCTACCAAAGTTACCCATCCTTGTTATTATGCACTAATGCTGTGTAAAATGAAACATTCACGCTTTGGGTAAGCCTAAAATTCTATGCGCTAAGTGTATGTCAATTTTAAATGAGAGTTAAAGACAGCTGTAAAAAATCAGTCTTTCTGGTCTAATTTGTGCTATAAAATTATAATCACTATGGGACAGAATTTACTAACGAAAGAAAGCTGCTTTTCTATGTTTTACCAAAACAACAATAACAACAGCAACAGGATGATACTAACCCCACTCTGCCGCCACTGCAAAGGTTTAGAAAATAAAAAAATAAATTGCAGAATTTCCCCTTCTTGTTAACACAGGAGAAAACATCAACACCCTTGGGATTTTTCTTTCAGTAAGTCGCCTAAGTAAACCCTTGTTATCACGAATCAGAAAGCCTTTTTTAGCTCCAGACATTTGATGTTCTTTTTGCGTTGGAGTTTATTTTCTTTCCCTTCACAAAGATAGGGCTGGGGTTGGAAATGCTAATAGCGATTTTAAAACCACGTGGCCACCCACTAGTCGCCACCCTCTTTCTCTGTTTCATTTCTGCAGATATTGGTATCAAATATAGAGTACTTTAATTACACCATTTATACTAAAGTCCCCTTAACATTCATTTTTGATCTTACCCTTTATTGAAACTTCTTCATTGTGAAGGTATAAATTCTCCTGTGAGAGGACTTAGAGGAGTAGGAAGGAGAAGAGTTCAGGAATGCTCCCAGTAAATTATATCTGCGATCTGCTATGATATCTAGGAGTCATGCTGAGCATGCAAAAGAGGCTTGTAGCTGTGGACTCTGGAGGCACAATGCAGGGCAGTCTGCCATTGTCTTCATTAAAATGCTTCCAGTTGAAATAATAAAAACAAATGGCTGTCATTTTCAAACCAACATAGGGGACATTTTATGACTGAACATAAAGCTGCAAATGAAGTTTCAAAAGAAAAGGAAAAAAATGAAGCTCCATGCCCAGTTCAAAATATTACCTTATATAACATGAAAGTTGATGGCGTCCCCAACTTTTATATCAAAAAAAATCATAAATCCATTAGTTTAAAATATTTTGTATTTATTGTTAAATTATAATACACTTACAATGTAGAATTTAGTTTTTTCCCCTTTTGGGGGAAAGGGAAAGCTATTTTTAAATAGCAGTCCTCTCCAAAGTTAAAACTTTTTATTTCTTCTTAACTTTCTAATGGTCTAGAATTCTCATGCAATATTTTTGAGCTGAATATAAATTATGGGTACCAAGGCCAAAAATATTTCCTGAGTGCCTACTGCGCGTGAAATACTGTATCAGACACATATCACTAATCCTTAAAAGGTCAATATCATAAAGGTCAAAAGTCTGAGGTTCAGAAAAGAAAAGTTAACTCCTTTACTGGAAGTTACTCAGCTAGCAGGTAGCAAAGCTTGAATTCCAATCAAGGCTAATTACAAGAACATTCTTTCTTAGTTGCTAAGTTATTCATTCAGCAAACATTTACTGAGGATCTATTACATGCTGTGCACTGAGGAACCTAAGAGACAAAACTCCTAACCCTCAGGGAGATTACATTCTAGCTCAAAAATAACCCTTTCTAAATAGAAAGCTACAATTGCCTGGCACAGAGTTAGGTTCCTCCAAAATGATAAACTACACAGATAAACTAAATAGCTTACTTATATTATTCATGAAATCTTCACAACAACCTGACGAAATATAAATTATTATCCCCAATTTGCCTTAAAATGAGAATACCTAACCTGTACAACGACAGTAAACAATAGCAGGGCTGGGATATAAGACCATGTTCTAAAACCACTATTGCCACGAATTAAGTAGCTCAGATAAGCCTACTCACTTTATGTGTTTTATTATCTTTCCCTTTGGAATAAAAAATAGAAATAGAACAAAGTCATTTTGGGATTATGAAAGTGATGAAATACCAAAAAAATAATGAGTTGATTTTCAAAATGTTTACATGAGTAAAACTAACATCCCTTAGGTAATGATAGCTAAACGTTAACTTAATTTTTAGTATTTCCAGTTAAGCCATCTTAATTTTATTCATTTACAGTGCTATTTAAAGTGCTCACGATATATGTTATAAACTAACAAATTATTCTAGATGAATCTTATGAGCCAAAATACCTGAGAAGTTGCTTACAAGTCAAAATTATAAACCTAAATATTTCCTCAAATATAATTAACAATGAATCTTAATAGTCATGGAAAGAACATTTTAATGTCAACTTCTGTGATATTATGGTCTCTTCACCGTTCAGGCAAATAGAAAAGGAAAAATCCAATGTTGCTCATGAGATGCAATCTTATCCTTGGCTCACTACACTGGATCCTTTGTTCATAAATCATTGTTACTAGCCATTCTTTGAATCAATATTCAGATTCCCTCTTGGTCTACATGTACAACCACTAAATGAAATAATAATGACCCAGGATCTGTCGTATATTAGATCATCAATATCACCATCAGGAGTTTCTTAAAGGTAATGAGGTAATCTGAATAAAATATGTCAAACGAACTTAAAAATGAAAAATTAACTACAAAGAACACACGGTAAGAAGCTGAAAAAAATTTTCTGAAGTATATAGCACATTGCCTTTTGTAATCAATAAATGATAAAACTCAGTTGCAAGCTATGTCAATATATATAGTGTCATCTCAACTTGCAATTCTAAAAATAAATAACATTAACAGTAAAACTGCATGTATGTCAGTTTAGATCAATGACTATCTGGTGATTACATTCCAGATATTTTTGATATTGAGTACTGAAATGAGTGTTACCTATTCATTCATTATATTTACTTTATATACTGGCCCTGTGTTAGGCTCTAAAGGGATTATAAACAGATGAAGATATGACTGTCACTTTCAAAAAGATAATAATCTTCTAAGGAGAATTAAATACATAAGGAAATGATTAAAACCCCAAATATGAATTAATTATAACTGTTAAACTCCCAAAAACTTAGTGATAATAAATATATTTTATACCAAAATAATGAAAGACAAGAGAAATAAAAGCAGTTTATAGACCTGTGTTTCCCTTGAGCTGTGTACTTAGGTCAACCAATATCATCTTAATGACAAGAGCCCAAGACTGAGATAAGGAACACAGTCTAGAATCCTGGTTTAACCTACCACTATGAGCGTTGGGACAAATCACAATCATCTAAGCCTCAAGTTCAGCAACTATATACAAGGATAGGAATACACAATATATTTACTATTCCATTATTTTCTCAGTTATTCCAAAAACATGTTTATGGTCCTGATTCCATCTTAAGTAATCTTAAAGGAGATTTTTAAGGGTTATGGCAATACGTTTCACTAAAAGCTTGTCTCTTATCAAAATATCTCTCAGCAATTACTTTAATAATTCAGAGTTTTTAAATTACATCTAAAACAGTTGCTATTACAAAAAACATTTTTTGAACTCTACTTACAGATTACATTACAGATTATTACATCGGCAGCCATAATACAATAACCTGAGACTCATTCAGCTCACATATTTCACACCCCGCCTTTGTGGGAAAACGCACATGACCAAACGACAAGACGACATGCTTTTTCCAGAAAAAGCAAGTTCCTGTGCCTTAGCCCACATTAGTCTCCATTAAGCCCCACATTCCATACCATACACTCTGTGTCTACAAGCAAAACTCAAAATAACAGTATTTTATTGAGTGGTAAAGAAAAAGTATATATCAATTATTTCTGAAAATTAACTTAATGAACAACATTAGAAATAAAGTTTCAGTTTAAGTGAATGAACAAGAACAGACTCTTACTTCCAGTGTTTGACTGATATTCTATGTGGTCAGCATGTCTGATTCCTCTAAAGAGCATTAGAAGACATATGGGAAGGCAAGAAAAATATTTATAGATAATATTTAAAAACATAATGGACTGAGTCATTTTTAATGATTGTTAAATGTTAAAAAAATTTAAAACTTTAGTTCATTAAAAACTTAAAATATAACATGTTTTATGTCTAGTGCTTCTTAACTAGTGACTCATGGAGTGAGGGAGGTATGTGGTTTTTAGAAAAGGGATTTTCAACATTAAAATGTAATTTTATAACCTCTATTAAAATTTCAAGGACTTCCCTGGTGGCTCAGTTGTTAAGAATCTGCCTGCCAATGCAGGGCACATGGGTTCGAGCCCTGGTCCGGGAAGATCCCACATGCCACACAGCAACGAAGCCCGTGCACCACAACTACTGAGCCTGCGCTCTAGAGCCCATGAGCCACAACTACTGAGCCTGTGCACCACAACTACTAAGCCCACGTGCCACAACAACTGAAGCCCGCGTGCCTAGAGCCCATGCTCCGCAACAAGAGAAGCTACCTCAGGGAGAAGCCCACGCACCGCAACGAAGAGTAGCCCTTACTCACCACAACTAGAGAAAGCCCGCACACAGCAATGAAGACCCAACACAGCCAAAAAAAAAACCCAAAAAAAAAGCAATGTTTAATAAAAAGAAACATAGGTTATAAAAAGCTGAGAAAAATTGACTAGAAGCTTGAATTACTTGCCAAGACTCTCTTACTTGGTAAAAGACATGTTATTTTTGCAGTATTTCATTAATTTTTTATAAATTTTCCAAATCAGAAAACTGATATTTGAGGAAAATATATCCCTCGTTGCCACTCCACATATAAAACAAAAAACTGAGCTTAATAAGAATAACTTCCAAAGATAACAACGAGTAATTCTTCAGATCTCTTAAGCTAAAAACTATCAATAATATCCCATTATGTTTAGAAAGATTAGAAGCAAGGAATTATGTAGACTGATACTATACAGCAGAGATCAGGAAACTTTTCTGTAGAGGACCAGATAAGTAAATACTTTAGGCTTTAAGGACCACAGAGTCTCCGTCACAACTATACACTTCTCCCTTTGTAGCATGAAACCCGCCATAGACAATGTGTAATGAATGAGCATGGCTGTGTGTCAATAAACTTTACTGCAAAAATTGCCAGTCAGCCAGTTTACTAACTCCTGCTATGGATTAACCAATACAAGATGGAGATAACTGAATGCAGTTCGGTCAAATAATGAACTGACCGATAACTATCAACATCTACCAGAATATTCAAACCAACTTCAGTCTGTTATTTTAATTAATTTAAATGTAAAGGTAAAGGTAAATTAACTATGCTGGAATGAGAAAAACAAAATAAAGCAGCATTATACTGACCAAAACAAATTAGTGTTTCAGTGTGTGTATATATAACAGAGCCATATGTGCAGCTTACAGTGCTTGGGGAGAAACTCCAGAAAAGAAAATAAAAGGCATTACCACAGTAACCTATCTTACTACTTTGGCAGGAGAGAATGTAAAACCAAACAAAACAGTAAGTAATGGGAGGCTGAAAAGCAATGAGGTTTGGACAAGACCCCTGAGGTATTCTACCATTAGTATGATGGTTTCAAATACCTATTGGTAAAAGTGGCTTCAAACTCGTGAAACTTCTGTCATCACTGCTACTCACCCATATGAAATACTGGATATAACCCAGTCCCACCTTGTATTCAAAAGGAAACTACTAAATTCTAATTTGTTGAATTTCTGCTATAAAGCTAAAAATTCTACAAGGCCAGAATCACCAATCTTACTCCAAAAAAATTATGAAGTCACAATAAATGCATACATTTCTGTTAGAACAAAAGAATTTTTAGAGTTTTCCAATTCCTTATATCTAGGCTCTTCCCAATCAATATTTGACTGTTACTATTATAATAAATACTTTTACTTTCTGCAAGCTAATGTTTCCTAAAATTGAATACTCACACTATAACATGCCATAAGAATAATATTTCTAAGCTACAATTAATAGGTAACCACATTTAAAATACATGAAGGCTAAACTTTTCTATCTATATATATATATATATATGTATATATATATATACATAAGACAAAAGAGTGGAGGTTACAAATTTTTAATAAGAGCATTATATTATGGCAGTAATAATCTAGGTGTTTTACTGGAAGTGAAGTGGATTACTGTAAATGAAATTTTAAAATGTCCTTTCCATTTTACAGATAACACAAAATGACTTTTTTCATGTCTCCGGCGATAAGGATAGATTTGCCACACATTTAAATGGTGCCTTCACACTTCCCATCCTGACTCATGAATTAATAATTTAGTGACATTAATACAAGAAGATAAATGATAAAAAGGTTAAGGCGCATGGGCCAACCATACACACATACTTCTTTGAGCACAGTTAATACTTCTCTGCCAATTACAACTAAAACTTTTTAACTGTTTTCAATAGCATTTTTACAATCTAGGTAGCAGCTTATGCGCACACAATTTCACACAATTCAGGCTTCATAAATTTCCTGCTGGTACCAAACAATCATTCTAGGGGATTAAAGTGCAAGATCTGTTAACATTAATAATGTTTTATATAGTCATATGTATTAATGAAGCCTCTATACCATTATTAGTCTCCTAAAAAACCTTCTAGGCCAAAATACTGATTCAACATGAATTACACATTTATGCTTTACAGTAACAAAGAAATACATTAGTGTGACATGGTAAAATAAAAAAATCACACCCACTATGAAGTAACAGATTTCCTTTGACCCAAGCTTGCTAAGTGTGCATGCAAAGATACATACACACACAAATGAAATCAACTCAGTCTCTAAGTTTTTAAAACCAAAAATCCTCTGGAGCATTATTCATGTAAGTTTGGATAAAATACAGTCCTGTGAATATAAAAGGTACTTCCTTTTAAGGTGGTACTCATTCACTCACAGTTTTATCAATTCTTTTTCTGAAATGTTTTAATCCCCTCTCATTCTTTTCAGTCCTTCTGCTCTAACCTCTCTCTCTCAACTTCTGTAAAAATCTCGCGGCTAATTTCTTGCCCTCCATCCAGCTTGCCAACCTCCATTAGACTGCTCTTCCTAATTTCACTCTAAACCATAAAAATGTGTAAAACTGGAACCAATTCTAGAAATCACTTTATATATAAGACAAAGAAAACACTTGGGGTTGTAACTTAACAAAGGCAGACCTCAGAACTGCTGATTTTCAAATTTTCTCTTAAGTACATATATTATTATCTCACTGTAGTTTAATTATCACAACAAACCTAGTATCTCTATTTTAACAACAGAGGGACTGGAGGGGCGGTGGTAAAAGGAAAAAGTTTAAAAAAAAAAAGTGGCAAAAAGCAAAAAACAAGAGTAGAGCCCAAACAGATCTAACTTCAAAAATAATTCAACCCTCTACTTCTGTCAAACTTATTTGCTCAGTGATTCTGAATATGCCCTTCAAATTGACTTATATTCAAGATTTTTTTTCCCCATATAGAAAACATTCCCCTTCCTTCCACCTAAGAAAATTCCATACAGACTTAACAGGTTTAAAAGCCACCTATGACATAAAGCCAACTGGATCACCTCCAACTGAAAAACACCCCTCTTTCCAAAAATTCCTACAGTCATTATCTGTACCATTTGTATAATAGTTATTATTGGGTTGTCTTATAACTCTTCTTCAATTAAGCTTTTAAACTATTTTTAAAACCTCTTTTGTCAAAATTTTCAATATTTATCTTTCTTCAATGTAAGTCTCTTCAAACCAAACCGAAAAAATGTCCAGGATACATACTCTGTTCGAAGCATTGAGGCTGGTACTGCAAGAAATACAATGATGTGGAAGATAAGGAAATGACACAGGGGCACAAATAACTTTACATAGTACTTAAATGTAATTAAGAAAGTAAGTGCTCCTTATGGACCACAGCTTTTGCTCATCCCTTTAATCGATTCCGATAAGTAGCGTAATATCCTGGTGATTAATAGAGTGAATATACAATAAATTAACCAGTTTTCTGGAAAATTATTATAATTTTCAATGGATTTCTTTTTTGGCTAACATCTAAACTTGGGAACGAACATCCTTTTTTTATTTCCTGTTCTTCCTCTTTAACTATTAAGGTAATTAATTCGATTTTTGGACCTAGGAGGCTTACCCTTACCTTGCACCTTTCCTGGCATATTTATGCTATTCCTTCTACCTGAAATCCCCTCTGCCAACCACTATTCCTTTTCCAAGACTCAGTTGAGGCCGATCACTTGACGATCTAACTCCCTCCTCCTTCCCTCAACCTCCACAGCACACACCAGAGGAACACTGTCATTTGTGTACAAAATCACAAAAGTATCATTTTCAAAATTATTGTGAGCTAAATGAAAACAGGACCCATGGCTTTCACATCTATAACCTCAGTTCTGGGTACCCTTGCATAATGCCTGGCAAATAGCATATAATAAATGTTTTCAACAAAAAAGAAGGAAGGAAATTAGGTAAATAGAAAGGAGACAGGGAGGAAGGGGTGAACGAATAAACTGAACTATGGGAAGTAATGTCCATGAATCGAGGGAAAGATGAAGAAAAGTGAATGAATTCAGAAACTGAAGTACAAAACTGAAACACAATTTTTTTAAAAAACTGGAAACAAACGTAGAGACCTCCTAAAATAGGGATTTTCAAGCATTTTTTGAAATATTTAATGTTTAATTAAATATTGAGGCATTGCCAATTTACGACACAAAAAATAAAAATGGCAATTTTTCACAAGTTTAATTTATCATTGTTTGGCATAAAATACTTTTCTGTTATCATTTACAGAAGTCAAATAAACTCCCTCAAGGAAGTTTTAAAAACCACTGGGCCTCCTCACTAACAGTGAGGAAGCAAAAATGTCCACAATGAGTGAGCGGGAAAACTAAACATGCAATTCAGGTCCAGCCAAACTCCAGTAGAATAATCCCCTGATGAAGTTTTTCTTTACAATACAGATTTCCTTCAACTTACGATGGGATTAAATCCCTATAAACCCATGAAAGTTGAAAATATCTAAGTCAAAAATACATTTAATACACTAACCTACCGAGCATCATGTATTAGCCGAGCCTACCTTAAATGTGCTCAGAACACTTACGTTAGCCCACAGTTGGGCAAAATCATCTAACACAAAGCCTATTTCATAATAAAGTGTTGAATATCTCATATAACTTATTGAATACTATACTGAAAGTGAAAAACAGAATGACTGTATAGGTACAGATATTTGTCATGGTGGCTGGGAGCTGAGGCTCACTGCCGCTGTCCAGCATCAAGAGAGTATTGTACTGCATATCGCTAGCCCGGAAAAAATAAAAATTTAGAATTTGAAGTACGGTTTCTACTGAATGCATATCGCTTTTGCACCACAGTAAAGTCAGAAAATCCTCAAACCACTGTAAATCGAGGACCATCTGTATTTGAAAATTCAATAACTGAAATACTGAAAATAACTTAAAACCTTTTAAAGTATTAGAGAATGTGAAATTATATAAAACTATATTAAGTACACCTGAGAAATTTGCTTTTAAATAAAAACAGGATGGGGTAAATAAACAAAGTTGACATTTATTTTCAAAGTACACTAAAAGTGCAAGATAATTTCTTCTTGCAAAAATTTTTGACAAAGTAGGCTTCCACATCTACATATTCTCCCAGCAATATTTTGAATTTGAGAACACACTGTTTCCAACAGTGAAATTCCTCCCAAAAGTCAACAGCTTTAAATAAAGGTCAGCATAAAGGTACAATACAGTTTTATCACCATTCAGAACAAAGAATGAAAACATTAAAATCCACACGTCTTTTCTCCTCCAATATTATGGGACTGACGTTAGCACTCTTAATCAATGCCAATCTTGGGCTTATATCTCACCTCTATATGAAAAAACAGTAAATTTCACACTGGGAATTAAACTCCAGCTTTAGTTTGCAATTAAGGTATCTGACATTGCCTATAATGCATATGGAATTGCAGATTTATTTCTTTTTAGCATTTTTTATTTACTAAAGCTGTTGAAAAACCATGGCTACTTCTAAATCCTAACTTTCCATCCTTCCTCAGACTAGCATTTGCAATTAAACTGACTTTAATATACAAGTCAAACAATGATGACAAAAAATCTAAGCAGCTCGTTTGCAGAAAGATATCTAAATATTAAATATGAAATATGACAGGTTTTAAAAATTAAATGGTAATTGTAAATGGTACAATATATATGTCTGTCCTAATTTGGGAAGACGAGCTTCTCACATAATACTCATCAAACTAAATACAAGAAATTGTTCAGGCATTTCACTAAATTAAAATCTTGAAACCCTACAGCTACAATGTACAAATTTAGATTTTATTAATACTTTAAATCAAACCATAGTTATTATTCAGTTTCTTATTATGCAATTTATAGTCTTCTGCTATGAATACAAGAACCTCATGTAAAACACAAATATACACCTGAAACTAACACAATATTCTAAATCAACTATACTCCAATATAAAATAAAAAATAAGTTTAAAAAAATATCCGAAGGAATCTACAAAAATAAATAAAACACAAATAAACCAAAAAACTAAACCTTACAGCCTCAGATCCACATAATAAAAATTTTCACTTTAATCAGCATTTGAAAAAAACATGAATATCACTTAAACATATGCAGGTATATACTCAAGAATATTTTTAGAGACATCTATAAAGGAAGCAAAATTATAATTTTTCACAGGTCACATTAAAAATATATGTATCAACTTGAAGCAATTTTTGCACAGCCAATATTCTTTAGGCGTAATGCACACACCTCAAAGTAGTGTCAGAAAAATGGGCTCGTCCTTCCTCCTTTGCTCTCAACAGGCCAATGGCAGGAATGAATGACTCGTATAGAACCTAGCTCTTCCTCTACCCTGAGTTCAATCAATGGCCAAATCCTGCCCCATCATTACAAAACTTTTCCACACCGTCTATTGCCACTGCCACTCACCTGGACTGCCATCCACACTTTCTAAGTAGGTTTCCGTTTCCTCCAGTACTTCCCTACTCTAGTTCATTGGTTACACCACCATGACAGTCAGCAATTAAATGTAACACTTTCTCAACAGAAAATATTAACAGCTTTTTATGGCCTTCATGAGAAAGTCTAATCATAGCACAGTAGGCTCTTCATAAACACGCCCCTAACTAACATCCCAGTTTCATCTCCTTCCACTTCCTGGGCAATTTGTACCCTCCATACACACTCTCCTTAAGGTACCATTTTCTGCCTTTGTTTTCCCTGACCTTTACCTCTGACTTCTCCTCCTCCTCGAAAAGCCTGCATCTGCTGAAATCCTCCTCTGCCTTCAGGTCTATTTAAATGGATTCTCTTTTTTCTATATTATTCATTCTGAATTCACTCCCCCTACCCTATATTTCCACAGTCTTTCCTCTACACTTCTGGTTGGCATGTCATTACGGTATGCCTTATATTATAATTATTTGTAGAAATGTGTGTTTCTCTGATGAGATTTTAAGTACCTAGAGAGCACAGTCCTTATACAGTACATTTCTTCAGGCAGGGCCTTAATAAATGGCTGTTGATCTAAAATGAAGAATTAAAGCCCCGAAGTTAATGGATACCTAGATGAAATGTGCTTATAGATAAAACTGCTCTTGTAAAGAGCAAAACACAATGAATATTTCAAAATATAGACTTTAAGACCAATGAAAGTAAATACATACTTTCGGTCTGGCAATTTTGACAAACTTGGTACTAGAAGTTCTGTCACATTTTTAAAACCACATGTGCTGTCATAATAACTTCTGTGGCATTGTAAGAAACCAAAAATAACATCTTGAAGGTAAAATCCAAAACATTATAAACACTGTGAATCATTAAAATAAATCCAAGCCCTTACCTGTCATTTATACACATGCAACATTGCCAGGAAAGGTTGCTCTGAACTACAGAAGCATAATGTACTTTGAGAACATACCTGCACATGAAATACCCTATATTTCAAAAGAAGATTTGGGTATGACTTTTATTTTAATTAAACTCTCAAAAGAATTCTTTTATATAGTAAAAATTCTCTATGACTGTGCATCTGAATACAATTTAATTTATCAAAACTGGGAGTAAGTTGTAGGATAATGGCAAAAGTTGGATCGCTTTGGCTTAGTGATTTCTTCTGACCTTGAGAAACCTATAAATTGCACAACATAGAATGGTGACAAGGCTGACACAAAAATTAAGATTTGCTTCTTTCAATTTTACCTTTATGATCTTATTTGTACCCTATAAATGTCCCTATAAATTAAAAGTTGGTTTAAGGAGTTTTAGGTAGATTAACAGTCTTGAATATAAGTTAACCAAAAATGGAAAATCTGTCTTTCAGCTAAACTACCAAATACACCATTAGGTATTTGCACTATACTGTGAAAGATAAAGATAAGTTTATGATTATTATATTTAGAATTAAGAACAATTTTCAATTTTTTAATATTTGTAATATATTACATACATATTAAACCAAAAACTATGCTGTTTTAGATTTATTATCATTCAATTCTTTATCTATTGTGTTTGCACAGAATCAATAAAACTCAAAGTCCATATAAAGGAATCTCACTACTAAAGACAGGGAGCCTCTAATTTCCACTGAATTGTTTGTTAAAATAATTTTCAATCTATTCATAAATCTTGCAACAGTAACAAAAAGAATGAACTGAAGTCCCATCTTTAAACCTGTTTCTATACCATCATGATAGGTGATTTCAAAAAATTTTAACCTAGATGTCAAACACTTATACTTCATCAATTTTTGATTGTATGTTAAAATGATGTAAAATATTGAAGCTTTAATGAGCACTCAGCATTAAAAAGTCAATTTGATAAGTAAGGAATGAATGTTCAAACAGATAAGCAGAGCTTTAAAAATTCAGAATGGTATAGCTGTGATACCGTCCAAAAGTTAACCTTTATAAGCCGTGTTAATGAAAATTTTAGCTAAAATTACATTCTGTTTCCTGGAATCCTTCCTAATAGTTTTAGTCTGACTTTCTACCTACTTGATTTATTGACACCTGTTATAGTTCCCTATCTAAAAGCCTATTCTTATACAGGGCTGCGTATATTTTCTACTCTTTTTAGATCTCTTTTATGTAATAAATATAATGTCAACAAATTAAAACAGTAAAAGTACCACAAGTTTATCTAAGTTGTAGATTCTAACAGAAAAGATGAGAGAAAATCAACAGAAACTTGTCTTACACATAATGCAATAATTTGTAAGTTTAGATAATAGACAGAGCCTAATTTTCAGCCAAATCCTGGCCAAGAACTAATACATATATTTTCCTTACCATATTTTGGTTGAAACAAATCTAAATAAAGTAGGATGGCAGGCCAAAGGCAAAAACTGTGCGACGTAGTTGCCCATACCAATCTTTTTTATACACAAACTACCTTTTTTTTCTTTTAAATAATTTTATTCACAACACAAATTTAATTATAGGATGGCAGTATATATGCATTCCTCAAACTGTCATTTAAGATGCTTCAATGAAAAGCTTCTATATTTTCTTTGAGAAAAAAATGCATGAAATAGTTTTTATTTTGTAGGTTGAATAAAAGTATGCAAATATAAAAAGATCACACATACGCTATAATGAATGATCAATTATCAGGCCCAACATTAAAAGAATGTTTTACAAGAGTTGAATAATGCCAAGCATAAAGGTATAGCAAATATCCTTTTTTAATTATGGAGGCCTTAATATATATTAAGTCATATGGAAACACTTTGAAGACCACCACCAAATAATGAGATTCCACGTTACATTAAAAAACTGTATACTGATAGATATCACTAAATTTTTACCTTGGCTCTCTTTAGGAGGTCAAACAGCAGCTTACTTGGGAAGTCAAATGAAAAACATGACAATTTTTTTAAAAGGAGAAATAAGGCTCTCAGCCATCAATTCAGAAATGAGTAACATCAAATTATTAAAACAACTCCTGAAGAAAACATTCTATCAGAGGGAATGTCAAAAATACTAAATCAACATACAAAATAACAAAATGATGTTCTTAAGAAGAATGCAAAAAATATCTGACATTATCATCAATTTTATAAATATGTTGGAGTTTGCGATGACTTACTCCTTAAAAACAGGCAAAATCAGTTTTAATAAAGTAAGCTAACAAATTAAAGCTATATTTTAGTTTATTTTCAATTAAAAGTTAACATCTTGGTGAGTTAATCGCAACCCTCTTGATACGCTCCTCTTGGTTTTCACAGAATTAACAGGCAATATAGAGAATGAAGCTATTAGTATACGTAATCTACAAGATTCTCAATATTCTTAAAATACTTAAGCAATGGTTGTACTATAGGGTTTTCAACTTAGTATTGTTCTAAGAGCTCTAATTCTTCTTCTCTAATTTCTTTAAAGAATATTCTTAAACTACTACAAATCAATTCTAAATGTTTTTGAAAAATTCAACTCTAGAAAATGTGAATTCTAAGATACTTAAGATTTGTTCCTGGGTTTTTAAATCATGTAATATTATTAACTGAATAATAACTGTCTTAAAAGATATCTAGTCTCATTTTAATGAAACCAATTATAGGTTTCCAGGCGGAAATGTCTAAAGAACTTATGTACTTAACGTATAACACAATACCAAAAAATTAGTTAAGAAAAAAAACCACATGGGAGATGTGGGAGAGTGACTACATTATTAAAACAGCCAAGTATAAAAGTTACGACTGGCCATCAAGTTTATTATAATTCTATGTCACCACAGTTCTACAAAATATTTTACAAGCGCCCATCAACCCTAAATTCCTATAGCGATCACGAAGATAGGAAAGTGCTTTGAGACCTGTGTTCGTAAATACCTTAGTGTGCTGCAGCTGTTATCTGAATCCCACATAGCAAAGAGTTAAAACAAAGGTTTTTTTGAAGTGTAATTCAAGTCATTTCATAGGCCCAGGTATTTATTTTTACATTAGTTATTGGGGGCCAGTAACTACTACTAAGAGATAACAGAACATTTGTTATGATACTCTGACAAGTAGTAAAATGCTGGGCTAAGCCTTTTTCTTGAACCTAAACCAACTTTTTACTTAGGGCCACTCAACTACCTTTCTGCTTTGACTTAAATTTGGTCAAAACAAAAATGCCTTTTGAATCAATAAACTGATTTAAAGAGCATTAAATATAAACTAATTTTTAAAAAAACATTACATAAAAATTCAACGATTCAATAGGTTTTCTTTTCCTTCTTAAATATAAATCTCAAAAAAGGTTTTATGAATCATATTTATATTGAAATATGGAAAGCAAATATGAGACAAAATTATCCATAAGTAAAAAGCATCAGTATTTTTATTTTGAATTTCAGATATTTCCTTAGGTATTGTATTTATTTTTATGTAAGGCAATACAATTATGCCTAAATTATTGGAGATAATTTGTAATATCTTTTTCTTACAAAAATAGCATACTTTTTATTAAAAATACATAACATCTTATAACTTACTCTTTTTAGAAATGAATAGAAATTTGATATTCTAGGGTCTTAACATTTTCACTCTTTAATGCAGTTTTGAATTAACAATATTATGTGAATGTCACAAAATCATGTTACACGAAGTATACATAAGAAAAAGTCTTTTTTTTTCAATTTGAACATATCTATCAAATAGAGGAAAGGAAACGCCTTTGAAACATAAAGGCAAAAAGAAACTAATACTGTTTATTTTTCTAATTAAAATGAAAACTGTAGTTTCTAAATCCTGGTAATAAGGCAATTTAAAATACATTTAAAAATTATTTTCCAATACAGTTATGAAAACATGCAGATTCACAGTTTTGCATTCCAGACTCTTCGTATAGGCATATACAAAACTGTGAAGAAATATTATTTAGGCTTTACTACAGTTTTGTTAATTTCTGTTTAAGATGTTAACATGTTAAAGTATTTGGCTTCAGTTCAAACAGTATAAAAGGTATCAAGTCTTTTTTTAATAGGAATTTCTATTTTTATAAAACTTATACTAAAAAAGATTATTTCAAATATACATTCATAACACATATTACCCTTATCTGGAGAATTATTCTTTATATTATATTATCCTCATAGCTTATTTAAAAAAGCGATCTGCTCATATAGATGCAGGAACAACTAATACATATCTACTCTTAACATTTATACAAATGACAGGATGTTTTCTTATAATTCATACTCTTTTTTATTATTCATTCGAGAATGTTTAATAAAAATTTCTTTGGTAATTTACAAAGAATGTTGGGTTATTTTAAACTGAAAAGCAGCTGCCAATTAACTCTCTCATCGTAAACATCCCCAATATAATAAAATAACAATAATCCTTTTAAAACAATAATTTTTCAATAACACATTTTCTTCACAATTCAAATTTCATTATTTTAAAAATCACTCAGTAGTTAGTCTACCTTCAGATTTAAGACAAAACAAGTAGAACTTACCCTAGCTGTGCTTTTCCAGTAACCTCACAGAAGTTATGCACTCCGTGACACTTACTGTTCCTCACGCAATAATTTTCCTGGAATGAATTCTCTCTAGTAACCCTTACCTCACTGTGAAGGGAGGTGTGATATTTCAGGGAAAAGGGTAATGAACTGTACTATCAGATTCCATTTTCCAGTGCTTATCATATTTAGCACCAACTACGATAAGAAGTCTCTTTTTATCATATTATTTAAGGCAATGAAGTAAAGTTGGCAGTACAGGATGTCTATCAATAATTCTATGGAAAGGAGTATTTGGACACTTTTGTAAAACATACCATCGTAATCCTATTGAAATGTAATTGCTGTTGTTAATATTCTTACCCTGGTATGAAAATGTTCTGCATAAATGTAGCACAGACTTGTTACGATAATACAGGACCATGCTGAGAGGGTAATACTTATACAAAAGCCCATGCCAGTACCATAAATCTCTTTATTAGACAACAGTTTCCAAACTTACAGGGTCATTCTGTATAACAGTTAATAATATAACTTTCCACACTAGGAAAGATTAGCTAATAAAATAATAAATCCACAACGGTAAATTTCAGTAAGAAACAGCCTTTTAAAATACAAATATTTTTATTTGTCATCTCATCCTTTGGTAAACTAAGGGAAAAAATGAACTATTATATCTCTTTTCAAGGATGCATAAGTAAGTAGATAACCTTCCTTCTTCCTAACAAGCAAATTCTTAAGCAATGTTACTATACCCAAATTTAAAATTAAAATAAAATGATTCATTTTTAGTAGAATTTAACACAATATCCTGTCCTTAAATTTCCTGGCACAATTAAACATACACAGGTAATGTGAAAAATTCGCTCGCTAAAGAGATCCAAATGCTCCTAAAGTCTTTCCACCCGGATTACCAAAACACCTGCTTGCAAAACTCTCAATTTATTCCTGAGTATCTGATTAATAATTTCTTAGAAATTTAGTTGACACGGGGTTCATAAACAGAATTCAGTTTTTAATCAAGCAGTCTATCATGTCTGCATTCATTTTTTACCAAGTTAGCAGTTTCCTAACCCACTTAACAGAAGGTCCTTATTAGCAGTTTCCTTGTGTAAGTGTCACTGCACGAATCGGTCCATTTTTGCAAGTAAAAGTCACTAATCCAAGGTGATCATGTTTGTTTTTAGAGAAGAGCATATGCAACACATCTAACTTGATCTATTAATTAAATGTAGAGGAATGTAATTTACTCCTTACTGTTAAGTGATTGTTTTACATTTTACATAATCTGGAAAATTACCTAAAAAATTCGGATCACTCTTTTAACAATTATTAGGTATTAAACGAGAGGTCTGAGACCATCCTCCCAGAGCTTTAGCCAATCATTTAAAAAAATAAGAATCTCAAAATGAACCTGATTCCTTATTTTCATTATCTTTCTAGCAATTTTTACTAATTAAGAAAAGGTAAATACAGAAAATAAAATGTAATCTGTAAATACATAAAATTATAAATACCTGGGATTAAATTTCACTAGAATTTGGCTAATCTCAAAATGCTTTATTTTCCTTAGAACAATTTTTCTCAAACAAAAATAAAAAATATCTTAATAAAATATCATTTTCAAAAGGGAAATAATCAATTTATACTGCTTTGATTATTTTATCTCATATGCAAGCTCCCTCTACAGGTAATAACAAAGGTTAGCAAAATGGTTAGCAAAAATATCTGAAACATGGAGGCAGTTGTGTGCGTAAAGATGCAGGTCACCATTGCATAAAAATGCTATTATCTAGCATTGTTCCCTCCTCCTTACCAATTATCTGATTAAAATAACTGCTCCTGAAAATCTGTGGTTCAACATTATTATTCTTGTACTTCATCTTGGTTAAGAATGCAGCTAAAGCAGGGAGGATACACAAACTTTTCAGTCACCCAAGAGCTACTCTCACAAAGTGTATTTCAAGGAAAAGAAAACATCACCTCGCTTACACAGTACCAGCCTGAAATGGTCGACCACCCAACACAAAGCTGCCCAACCCATTTACCTGGTGCATCTTCTGATTGCAAAGTAAGCAATCAAAAGCGGCATCTTACGACTGATTTACAGTGAAAGATAAAAAATCAATTTTAAATGACCACAGAAACAACTACATTTTCTTCTTATTTAGAATTCATAAACTTAAACCAGAGATTATTTACTTTTGAAAAATAAAAATATTTTCATTAATTCAATACAAAAAGGAAAAAGAAACTGAATTGCTTTGAAAAATGTTCTTTACCGCTCCATAATATCTTTTTCAGAATCTGTTTTAGATTTTTGTTTACACATTCTCCTCTTTTTCTATGTTCCTTTCCCCAGGTATACAGAGATAAAGGTGCATCTCTGCCAAGGGAGGAAAAAAAAGCAAAGTTAAGAACCATTTCAAAGTCTTGGGGGCAAGGTTTGCCAAAAAATTTTCTGGACTATGTTTATTTCCCCTCTCCTTTAAGATTTCCCCCTTCTAATATGTACACCCCACCTTAATAGCATATAAGCAGTGACTGTAAATTTGAGGCAATTCAGTTTGGCTTACCTATAAATGAATTGACAGGCTTATAAAGAGTGATTTTTTTTTTAAACTAAGATTCTGAAACAAATAAAATTATGAAAGATATGCTAGCTTTCATGCTGAAACATACAGAAATATACAGAGATATCAATTATATTTCTTTTTTCCAATTAAACAAAGAAAATAAGGTTAATGGGAAAAGCAATGTATAATAAGCAGAGGTTTTAGTGAGGTTTTACTTACAAGAAAGAAATAAAATTTTGTTTCACTTATACTTTTAAATATTCAGGCTGCAGACCTAGTTTAAGACCAAAGGCAATATAAAAAGTGGCTTCCATCAAGGCTATGGGTGACAAAGCATTTGCAGCAGAAAAAACAAAGGGAGGGGACGTCCCCCCGTTATTCATCATCAGTGATGTTATCAAGAGGAAGCACCTAATAGTCAACTATCTTTCACATGACAAACAGAACTCTGAAAAGGACAAAAACAGTAAAGTGTCCTTAGTAAAAGTGAAAATATCTAGGATATCATAATTTTAGTGTAATTTTTATTTGTTGATGAATATGAAGCAAAATCAAGTGTTTTAGAATTACGTCCATCTCTTCTGAAATGGAAAGCAAGATATATAAAATGGATCAATTCTTCATTTAATACACTAAGCCTTTATCAAATTCTACGAAAATACGTGCAATCACTGGGATACAAATGCATAAGCTTACATCACCAAAATTAACGTTTCCCAAACTGTCTTGGACATTAACCATAGAAAAGCCAAGAATTTTAAGATTTCATACATACCATAAGCATACTGAGATTAAAAAGATGAATAAAGAAAATGCTATATAAAAAATGTTCTGTAATTTCTTATCAATAACCACAGTAATAAACAGTAAAAAATGGTAGGCTTTTAAAGCAGAGGCATAAAATTTCTGCGGGGAAGGTACCAGTGGAATAAAGAAATAACAATTCCAAATAGAAATACTTTTCTTCAAAGTAAAGACACAGGGAAAATAGCTTTCAACATGATTTTTTCATGTAGTAAATTGCAGTTGACAACTGATTAAGTAAACATAATCTACATAAAACAGAAATATTTTATCAACTAGAGACCTTATTGAAAATCTTGTAAACACTCACCCATTATATGAAGTGGTGTCATACTATTTAATTTTAAGAATAAATGATTAAAGTTAGAGCTCACGTTATAAAGAAAACGGGGAGAATTCTCTTTTCCTCTCTCTACAGATAAACACTACTTACTATCCTCTACAAGAGAAAGCATTAGTCAAATGCAAGGTCACCTAGACCGCCCCCGACAGCCAAGAACCATTTTTGACAGTAATTGGGGTTAGATTATTATGTCATCTAAATCCACTGCAATAATCTGTTTGAGGTATGGACTGATGTAAAAACACCTACAAAATGAGGCAAAGTGTGCACAGCACAAGAATTTCATGGTCCAAAGGCAGGAAATACCTTTGAGAACAAACAGAGATCAAGTAAGTCATATCATTTTCAAAATCAGTTTAAAAACAGGTACCTTAATCATACATATTTTACATTTTAAACTTGTATCTGTGCTAATTTTTAGCCAATAGCTGTTAATAAATATGATGTATACAGAGAAACAGAATAGTCAAAAGTGTATGCTTATGTAAGTACATGTGTGTATATATTTGACCAAGAAAGGAGTTAAAGAGTATTATCTAATAACTGAAAGAACAAAACTAAATCCTTTCTCTTTTATTAGGAATCTCACAGTGCATTCTTCTTTGCTACTACAATGGCTAAAGTTTTTGTTATTCATCTAGAGAGACACAGGGTTGTATCTGGTTTTGCTCTGGGAAAGTAATATGTGTTTGAATTGATCTAAGTCTAAAGTTAACCACCTTTGCAATTTCTCCTGTCTCTCATGTCCAAGAACTAATAGTTTTATCCCTGTTTCTTTTTTCAGCTACCGGATGAAAAAAAATTTTTGAAGTTACTTCACGCATCTTAAAACAGAATTAAGATCTGGTCATTATTTCAGGAAGTTAACGTCTGCTTAACCTGCCTGCTTTTTAATCTTATATTTCTATTTTTATTAAAGTATTGAATCTATCCTTTAAAAAAAAGTCTCCCAAAGAATCTTCATCTTTAAGTAGGCTTCTTTTAAGCAACTCATTTCATTACTGAAATTCAGAGATTAAGGTGTAATCCCTGTGTGTGAATTTTAATGTTTATAATGTACTCCTCACAGATTGGAAAAATCAATGGCAAGACCAACAGGGGCCCGTTTTGCTCAGCATACGCTTTCCTGTCAGGTCGTGATTAATGCTGTGCTCTGTAGAGGGAGACATTACATCCGGGCTAAAACAGACCTAAATTTTACCCTCAGGCAAAAATCTGATTTAAACATCTCTATTTAAAGTGACATTTGTCCTCCCTTTTCAACTGGTTTCCCCAGAAATTCCAGGAAGTTGACTTCATGACCTAAAAACAGCCGGGTAGCTGTGAGGAGCAGTTGTGCCTGTGCTTGCACTTAGATAAATCTGGGTGCCAGAACGAATCCAGGTGGTAATAAAACAGGTGCCCAGCTATCTGCTCCGATGAATCCCATGCCACTTTACTGCTGTAAGAATTTAAGATGTAGAGTTCCGTATAATTCTAGAGTCAGTAAAAATTTTGAATATGTGTTTTCTTTGGCTGATTATAACCTAGCTATCCCTACTGATGGATTAGTTCCTTTTGATTCATAAAATTACATCTGATTTTTCACTACACTGATCTGAAATATCAACTGATTACGAATTCTAGAAATCCAGAAAAGCAACTATGTCATGCAATAGCTTCCATAAAAACAAAAATGGAAAGCAAAAAGAAAAAATGTTCACATAACCAAAGTCCCCAAGTAAACAAGATGTATGCATATAAAAACAGGCGCCAATATCCTTACACTGTGAAACAGGGTAACTTTTGATATTATTAAGCAATTTAGACACTACTAGCAAGTTCCTCCTAACCAAGGTAATCTAATTTCTGTTGCTTTTCAAAGTAAATTGATTTTTTTTCTTTTAGCCGTTCTGTTAATTGAACAAATTTATACAACTGATGGGATTTTATTTACCACCACACAATGCATAAAATCCTTTGCAAAGACAAACTATATTACTTCATAAAACTGCATTTTTGTTGTAATTAAACAAATTGTATTTAAACTTGCTCTGTGCTTCCAAAGCAATCAATAGCATTTTGCTATAAGCTGCACTTTACTTGGTTCTTTCATTCACTCTACCTTTTTTTTTTTTTTAAGGTAATTTTTATTTACAAAATAAGGGAATTTTTTGGTAAGAAACAGCTTTTTAAAAACTGTTTAAGAATATATTGGAAAGTGTCTGTAAATTATAGCCTACATTAAGTCCATCAGATAAATGATCTAAAAAGATTTTTTAGGTATTTTTGGTTGTTTAGGACCTTTTCTTATATGACACAATGATCCACTCAAAACAATACCTACTTACATCAGAATAGCATTTAAGGTATTTTTATAGTTTATAACATATATTTAACAAAACCTATATATTAAACTCAAAATACCACATTGCAGTCGTGAATAAAATTTAGGAATTAGACCCTAGTTATAGTTACTCCTTTAAAAGTTATCACACCAGGTCAAGAAAAATGACATTATTTTAGGATTCTACTTCCATAATTCCAATAATTAACTATCTCTAAATTAACCCATTTCCTTAACCTTTTTCTTAAAGCATTAAAAAATAATAATCACTACTTGACCAATCTTGAGTAGCAAAAAGATTTCAGATAACAGTTTCAATTTTTCTGATAACATCAAGTCTAATTACAGTAATCTGGGTGATTAAATACTTTTCAACCTTTCAACCTTCAATCAAGAATTATTTGAAGAGATGAATATTTGGGTGGGACTACAGACTAATTAGTGTTATGTAAGAGACAAGTTAACCAAGCTATGACCATAATCTATCTTTAAAATAGAAATGTTTTAATCTTCCTTGAAAATAGTTACAAAACAGATATCTATTTAGGTAATGTGAACTAATATTTAACCAAATTACCTTAGTAACTGATATGACCAAAACACAAACAGGATTTTAAGTCCTTTCCAAGTCTAGCAGCTAAAGTTACTATTTTTAAATAGCAATCCTGTATGACACTAAATTCTTCAAATTTCCAAAACTGCATTTCATTCCTAATCTACGTACAGTTAATCTGTGCAAGTGGTATGGATTCTTATTAAAATGAAAACAGATTTCTATCAGGTAGGGTTTGGCTCATACCTTAAAATAGAATACACTGTAATGCTCTCTTCATCTCATACTACACTTGAGAGTAAACTCAGTATTACTGAATATTTATTTACAAAAGTTAGGTCAAATATTTTCATAGAAAATAGAGCAATAACATTTTATCACTATGGTGTGCAGACTTCTAGTTACCTTCTGACCTTCCCAACATCTCAATCTTAGCTCATATGTTCCTATATTACTTAAGACACTAAAATACTATTTAAAAAATTTTAATGAAACACAGAAAGCTCCAATAATCATCAAATAAAGTTCTAACCCCAAGTAAACCTTACTTTTAAAGCTCTCCTCTTGACAATTTTAAGAAAGGAAACGCCCAGAAGCTTGGTGTTAACGTTTCTGCTCATTGTGAAAATTGCAGCAATAAAAACTCCAACTGCTTGTCTTAAATTAAGACTTGTAGTACTCCATGTGAGATCTGTATATTTATACTAGTTTTTATAACATTTGCAAGTTTTGTTTTCTGCTTTGATGTTAGTCCATTAATAAAGCAGAGTCAAAAGCCTGGAAAAAATTACATTTAGTGGAAATCTTCAAGTCAAAACCTCAAGTAATTGGTTTGTTTTACCCCACATGATTCAATATTCTGATTTCCCCAACTACCTGCTCCCAGAGCTATCTGCATTTCTAAATTCGTTTTCTGTTGCCAACACATAGTAACCCAGTGACTGAAAATGGCAGCTGAAGTGCTTCTACAACACATTAATTTTTTCTCTAAGTATTCCAATTTTGTCATCTAAATGTTGAAAAATCTTCTTTTCACTGCATTTTACACCTTTAGAGATTTGCGGAATTCACGATCACCATCATCGTATAAAATGAAGAGCAATGTTTTCAAGACAATTTTTAGATTATCACTAATAGCTCTAAAGGATAATGTGTTTTCCTTATAGCACTCTGCATTCAAAGCAGACTAGTTAACAGCAACTTAAGTGCAATAATAGCAATTACATCAATGTGGGCCTTTTTAGCTCGAAAGTACTTCTTAGACAACTGAAGAGATCAGATAAACTATCATAAAATGATTTCAGGGTAATAAGATACAATTTGAATGCCACTAAAAAATCCTCATCTTAATCTGAAAAAAAAAGTATCATCCTATTACACTGAAGACTAAGAATGTTAGGTGATTAATGATTATTTTTCCCTCCAAAACTTTTTATTAATTTTCACTTTTAAAAGAAAAACAAGGAGTTCTGAACATGTGGAAACAAAAAAAACCCCTCTAATGAAGGGATATCAATTCACGTTCAAAATCAACCAACCATCAAAGGTAAAACTATAAAAAAATATGCGCTTACAAATCTCCAAACTGTCCCTGAGATTCACTTTCATCTTAAAACTAGGTTTTAGGAAATCTAAAGCTAAATAAATAAAACCAATATTTCCCCAGAAGTTGAAGATAAAAGTTCTCCCTTGACCCATCTGCTCGCCATAAAATGACCCAAATGACCCAAGTACTTGTTATTTGTTTCTTCATTCATGCATATTGAGTTGTTAAGAGAAATTCAGAGAACGTATCTCTCTGCAAATGTAAAAAAGCATTAGTATACTCTAGCTATATATAGTAAGAAAAACCTCCTTTAAGCTGACCTCTAGAGTTTACTGTTAGGTAAAATACAAAAATTCTGAGATAAAACAATCAATATTCAAACAATTATCTCCATATGAAATTCATGAAAAATTTGAGTATCACTTACAAATCTTTCTCAAACTTACACTGGCAACAGAAGTTGCATTAACTAAGTCCATGTTGAGTTTTTAATAATCAAAACTCTCCACTGACTTTTTTTTAACCTATTAATTTAACAAGTATATTAAAAATAAAGTTTCCTAGGTATAAAAATGAGTGTCCTCTTATTACAAGATTTCTATTGTTTTATACATTAATTAAAAGCCTTTCTCAGCCATTTTACTAATATAACAAAGTGTAGGCCCTAGAAAAGTATTAAGTTAGAAGGAAAAGCTCTCTCACTCTCTCTTCCACTGAAGGGACCCCAAGACAGGCAACAGTGACTATCATAAAATAAAAGGTCACTCTTTTTCTAGGAACAAACCATTTATCAATAGAAAATAATTGTCTTTCCATTTGGAAGGGCTCCACAGCAACAGACAATGTTTTTTGCTCACATAATTACAAAACAGTAAAAGTTCAGAAACACAGCCTGAATCCACCTCCCTATTTTTACCCTTTACAATTCTCATTGCCCTTTGGGCCTCCACTTGGAAGCAAATGGAAGACAGGCTGAAGTTTTCTCAATTGAGCTGAAGCTAAGAAACCTTTGATATGCTAATGGTCCCCTTCAAACGGTAAGAATTCACACTTGCATTAATTCAAACAATTTGTGCAGAATGATGTGAAATGGCACCTCTTTTAGAGGCAAGTAACAAAAGGAGAGAATTGGAATGTCTGAAGAAACTAAACAACCGAACATTTGTTCTGCAGTATTCTATCATGCATAAATGTATTGGAGGATGGAGGGAGGGACAACAAAAAGTTCCATAACACACCTGGACAGAAGTAGATTTTCTTAGATACTAAATTTAAGTTACAGTTACCTTTTACCTAGGTCAAGAGTCCCATCACAACTGGGAATGTTGCCAAAGACACCACACAAACTATTCTATTTTTCTGCTATGGAGGCAGATTGCCTCCTTAGTGCCCGTCTTTTAAGGTTTTCCCAAGATCAAACTTGATTTAGTAAGAGACATCCCAACAGGCAATCATTTACCAAACGGATGTGAGTTTTCCTCATTGTGCAACTCGAGTTGAGCAAAGAGCAAACTCGGTGGGGCCCGTTCCAGACAAACGCTGCCAGGGAAATGAATGGACCAACCAACGTCCGTTAAATGTACGCCTCTGGAAGAGAGAAGTACACGTAGTGTAAAGAATGCAGAAGAAAATTTAAGAATTGGGGGCGGGGGCGAGGAGGAGAGTGCCTAAGAACCTGGCCTTTGTAACGGGAACCATATGGCTGGTGGCTGCGGCTCAGACGCTCCCAGGCTGCTTGGAGAAGCTGCTAAGCAGCCTGACACCTTTCAAGAAACAGGAGGAAAACATTTCCTGGGTCTGAATCTGAGACAACAGTCTGCATCAGGAAGAACGGAATGAGGGGGCCAGAGAAGGGGAAAAGGATGAGGGGGGAGGAGTCCACAGAAGGTGGGGAAAGAAGACGGACACCGCAGGACTTGCCCCTCCAACTACGCTTTCAGGGGACAGAGTCAGCAGAGAATAAAAAAATAAATATGAATAAAGACATACGTTCCTTAGCCGCCGCTCATTGACACTTTGGCACAAAGTAAAGCTTCCAGCGATTTCCCCACACCCAAGCCCCGCAGTCTGGCGATAGGAACAAACTTTCCAGATCCCAAGCGAAGGACTCTTGCAGGAGTGCCTCCCCACCGCTGCGGCGCTTTCGTCGCTTCCCTCGCCCCCGCCTCTCCACCAGAGGGTCGGGTAGCTCCAGCCAAGCAACGAGCCCACGCTCGGTTAGCGCGGGTGGCGGGGGCTGGCCTCCCTGGTCTCGCGCCCCTCCCACGCCGTTTTCCCCGCCGCACCCCACCCGGCACCCGGCTCCCGGCTCCCACAGACCAGGCTTCCAGAGACTCGCAGCCCCAGCGCCAAGCCCAGAAGCCCACACCCCATAACTTCGCCCGCAGGCCCAGCGCGGCCCGCTGCTGCCCTCTCACTGCGGGCGCGGGAGGCACTCGGCCTCCCCAGAGCCTGCCGGGTGCCCGGCCCCGCTGCGCCGCCCCTAATCGCTGCCAGCCACGGTGCCGGCCCGGCCACATCTGGCTGCGCTTTGCTGACATCCTCGCCTCTCCACGCCACCTAACCGACGAGAAGAAACCACCCGCGACAACTCATCCCATCCCCCCAACCCACCCCACCCCACCCCCGTCCACTTGCCCAGAACTCTCCCCCAGCGCTCGGCCTCCCCGCTCCACTCACAGCCCGGGACGGGTCTGCAGGCAGCTGAGGCGGGGGGACGGAGGCGCGCTCACCTCCCGGCCTCCGGCCCCACCGAGGGTGCGCCCCACCTTCCCCCTCCCCAGACGGGCTGTGAAAGAGCGAACGGCACCTTCTGACCCAGGCTTTCAGTAAATCAAAAAATGCCGAACCCAATCCTACCCTCCCCTCTCCTCCCGGAGCCCCCTGCAACTAGACTACAGCCAAGTGAGCGTCCCTACGCTCGCAGGGCGAAGCAGCAGCAGGCTGGACGGGAAGGGGAGTTCTGCGGATCGATTTCCGAGGAGGGGGAGGAAGAGGAGGGGGCGAGCAACCCGAGCCGGCGCGGGTCTCCCCCTTGGCCCGGCCGAACATAAACAAACAGCCGAGCCCCAACTCACCCGCGGCTCCCTCCACCTCCAGCATCCACCCCCGGGCGGGAGGCGCAAAGCAAACAGGTCTCCGTAGCCCAGCACAGAGGCACATTGTTCGCTCCCACGGCTCTTACCTCGGTCTGCGAGCGTGCCCCCGGGGGCGGGCCGTCTGGCGCGGGAGCCGCGCGGAGAGAGGCGCAGAGGACAGCGGCCACCCGGGCCGGCGAGGGCCGAGGCCGGCCGCGAGCGGGTCGCCGGCCGCCGAGTCCGAGCGGGAGGCAGCGCCGTGGCTCGGCGCGTCCTCCTGCTTGGCCGCCGCCGCCGCCTCCTCCTCCAGCCAAGCAGCCAGCGCCGGGCGGCTCCTGGGGTTAGGTCAACATTTTCCTGCAGTTTCCCACACGCCGCTCCGCGAGAGGGGTCTTTTGCACACGCGCACGCGCCCCCAGACCGCACGCTCCCTCGGAAAGATAAGAAATTCGGGAAGCAGAGCGAAAGGGGTGGCAAAGGCAAAAAGCTCGACAGAGGTGCGCAGACTTGGGAGTCCCCTCCGAGCTGCAGACGCGGGAGGGGCGGGCAGACGCCGGCGGCGCAAGGCCAACTCAGTTCGTCAGGCGAAACCCCTCAGCCCGCCGTCCGCGCCGGCCGGCTGGCATCCCTCGAGCCGACCCTGAGGCCTTGGGCGGGAGACTGCAGCGGGCCCTCCTCACATTTCGGGTCTCCGGGCCGAGGCTGAGCGGTGGCCGCTGCCCCAAGACTGGCTGAAGGCGAGGACTGGGGCTCGGGGAAGCGGGGAGGTGTAGGGACGAGACACGCGACGCGCAGCAACGGAGGGGAGGTGCCCCCCCACAACGATCCCAAGGATTCTCCGGTAAGCTCCCAATTTCGCTCCGGTACCTCTGCGTGTGTGCGCGTGTGTGTGTGTGTGTGTGTGTGTGTGTGTGCGCGCGGAGAGAGTGTGAGGGAGAGAGAGGGAGCGAGGGAGAGAGACGGGGGAGTGCGAAGTCCTGACACAGACTCTCCGCGAGGTCTGAACTGGAGTCACCTCCCAGCCTCCTTCTCTTCCTCCTCCTCCTCCTCCTCCTCCTCCTCTTCCAACACCTCCTCCACCCCAAATCTCCACCTCCCCACCCCCGCGAGTTCGGCTAATCATATAAACATATTAACTTGTACAGCGGCAAAGGCCAAACCTCTCCCTCCTGATTTTTCCAGCAAGGGGCTCAGGCAAACTCAAAAGAAGATTACAGGCAGCTAAGTACAAAACGTGGAGCAGATAATCTATAACTCACTGCGGCCCAATGGCCATTTTCCACTCCATTTGAGCAGCTGCGTCGGTGGTGGGGAGGCGAGGGAAAGGGGACACTTACGGGCTCGAGCTGTTCGGGTGGCGGTGGCCCAGCAGCCGCCCGAGAACAGGCCGGCCCCGGCTCCGCCGGCGGGGCGGCCGCAGGGCTGTCCGGGCGGCGGCGGCGGCGGCGAGGGACGCGCGCGCACGGCCGCTGAACGCGCCTCGGAGGCGGCCTGCGGTGGCTAGCGCCCCTCCTCTCCCTCCCCATCGGCTCGCCCCCCCGGGTCTCGGGGCTCCGCATCCAGCCCCCAGCGTCAACACACCCATTCCATCCCGAGCCCCACCTCCCCAAACTCCACTCACTGCGCGCTCGGTCCTCCGCGCGCTCCGCCGGCGCGCGCTGTCCATCCTGTGCACACACACGCACTTTAAAAACATTTATTTTATTTCTGGAACGGGGTAAAAGGTATTTGGGAGAGCGCGGCGCTCCGGCCTCCAAGGCGGGGCGCAGGGGGCTGGCCCGGAACTCGGGGTCCCTTCCCCTCTTCCCTCCAGGCTCAGGAGCTCTCTCCTAGCCTGCACTTCGGAGAGGCGCCCAGGATGAGTCTTTTACCCACCCCGTCTCCAGGTTTTCTCTTTTCTCCGCGCGGCGAGCCAGAGGCCCCTAAACTTTTAGTTTCTGCGGTCCTCCTTTTGTGTGACTGCTCGGAGGAGAAAGGACGTCTGTTCGCCTCGGCTGCCTCCGTCCGGCTGGGGCGCGCGGGGGACGCTCCATGGTTAATGCGTCTTTGATACCTGAGATTTCCGGCAGGCTCGTTAATGAAAGTTACATTTTTTTTAAATTGCGATGACTTTTTCTTTGTAGTTACAGAGGGCTAGCCAAACTTTGACTTTATTGACTATATTTCACAAGAGCGTTTTGTTTGTTTTTGATTAAACCCACCAGGATAAGCAAAGGAAGGAAAGGAGACTACAAGGCTCTACTCGCAAGCGCATTCATCGTGCTGTTTAGGTCTGTTTCCCTCATTTCCTTACATTGAAACTGCTTTTGCTCTTGTCCTCTGACCACACTTCCTTGCGCCTCTCTGTTGGTAGTGTTAGCAAACAGCCAGACAGCGCCTACGATGGACCCAAACTAAAGAGAATAGACCACGACGGAGAAAATCGTGCTTGAAAAATGTTCGAAAGCCAGTTGTGTCCTTTGCATACGAGTAAAATCAAACCTGGATTTTTTTTTTAATTACAACATTTCTGAGCTAAAATGTATTTCTAAATCACTGTTTATACTAATGAATGAAGGCATCAATTAAAGAAGCATGTTTGCGTTGGTTTTCAAGAAAAACTGACTCTCCAAGACTTAAAATCTCTAGGAAATAGGATGAAACTTGAGCTTCTTTGCTTTCAGAAACAATATGTACTTTTTGTTGCTGTGGGTATGTTGCAGTCATCATACTTCAGAAATCATTTCAAACAACAGTGTTATTAAAATGTCAACAGCAGATTGTTCAAAAGATGTGAAGACTCTAAATACCTATATTTTGTCACAAAGCCAGATATTTGTAGTACTGAAGTAAATCCAGCTATTAGTCAAGTTTTCTCTCAACTTGTAAAAAATCAAGTTAAAAGTACACACGTGCAAATAACTGAAACATGCTCTTTTGGTTGA
>NC_138882.1:124956584-125208365 GCF_965194825.1 Balaenoptera physalus
AATACCTACTTACATCAGAATAGCATTTAAGGTATTTTTATAGTTTATAACATATATTTAACAAAACCTATATATTAAACTCAAAATACCACATTGCAGTCGTGAATAAAATTTAGGAATTAGACCCTAGTTATAGTTACTCCTTTAAAAGTTATCACACCAGGTCAAGAAAAATGACATTATTTTAGGATTCTACTTCCATAATTCCAATAATTAACTATCTCTAAATTAACCCATTTCCTTAACCTTTTTCTTAAAGCATTAAAAAATAATAATCACTACTTGACCAATCTTGAGTAGCAAAAAGATTTCAGATAACAGTTTCAATTTTTCTGATAACATCAAGTCTAATTACAGTAATCTGGGTGATTAAATACTTTTCAACCTTTCAACCTTCAATCAAGAATTATTTGAAGAGATGAATATTTGGGTGGGACTACAGACTAATTAGTGTTATGTAAGAGACAAGTTAACCAAGCTATGACCATAATCTATCTTTAAAATAGAAATGTTTTAATCTTCCTTGAAAATAGTTACAAAACAGATATCTATTTAGGTAATGTGAACTAATATTTAACCAAATTACCTTAGTAACTGATATGACCAAAACACAAACAGGATTTTAAGTCCTTTCCAAGTCTAGCAGCTAAAGTTACTATTTTTAAATAGCAATCCTGTATGACACTAAATTCTTCAAATTTCCAAAACTGCATTTCATTCCTAATCTACGTACAGTTAATCTGTGCAAGTGGTATGGATTCTTATTAAAATGAAAACAGATTTCTATCAGGTAGGGTTTGGCTCATACCTTAAAATAGAATACACTGTAATGCTCTCTTCATCTCATACTACACTTGAGAGTAAACTCAGTATTACTGAATATTTATTTACAAAAGTTAGGTCAAATATTTTCATAGAAAATAGAGCAATAACATTTTATCACTATGGTGTGCAGACTTCTAGTTACCTTCTGACCTTCCCAACATCTCAATCTTAGCTCATATGTTCCTATATTACTTAAGACACTAAAATACTATTTAAAAAATTTTAATGAAACACAGAAAGCTCCAATAATCATCAAATAAAGTTCTAACCCCAAGTAAACCTTACTTTTAAAGCTCTCCTCTTGACAATTTTAAGAAAGGAAACGCCCAGAAGCTTGGTGTTAACGTTTCTGCTCATTGTGAAAATTGCAGCAATAAAAACTCCAACTGCTTGTCTTAAATTAAGACTTGTAGTACTCCATGTGAGATCTGTATATTTATACTAGTTTTTATAACATTTGCAAGTTTTGTTTTCTGCTTTGATGTTAGTCCATTAATAAAGCAGAGTCAAAAGCCTGGAAAAAATTACATTTAGTGGAAATCTTCAAGTCAAAACCTCAAGTAATTGGTTTGTTTTACCCCACATGATTCAATATTCTGATTTCCCCAACTACCTGCTCCCAGAGCTATCTGCATTTCTAAATTCGTTTTCTGTTGCCAACACATAGTAACCCAGTGACTGAAAATGGCAGCTGAAGTGCTTCTACAACACATTAATTTTTTCTCTAAGTATTCCAATTTTGTCATCTAAATGTTGAAAAATCTTCTTTTCACTGCATTTTACACCTTTAGAGATTTGCGGAATTCACGATCACCATCATCGTATAAAATGAAGAGCAATGTTTTCAAGACAATTTTTAGATTATCACTAATAGCTCTAAAGGATAATGTGTTTTCCTTATAGCACTCTGCATTCAAAGCAGACTAGTTAACAGCAACTTAAGTGCAATAATAGCAATTACATCAATGTGGGCCTTTTTAGCTCGAAAGTACTTCTTAGACAACTGAAGAGATCAGATAAACTATCATAAAATGATTTCAGGGTAATAAGATACAATTTGAATGCCACTAAAAAATCCTCATCTTAATCTGAAAAAAAAAGTATCATCCTATTACACTGAAGACTAAGAATGTTAGGTGATTAATGATTATTTTTCCCTCCAAAACTTTTTATTAATTTTCACTTTTAAAAGAAAAACAAGGAGTTCTGAACATGTGGAAACAAAAAAAAACCCTCTAATGAAGGGATATCAATTCACGTTCAAAATCAACCAACCATCAAAGGTAAAACTATAAAAAAATATGCGCTTACAAATCTCCAAACTGTCCCTGAGATTCACTTTCATCTTAAAACTAGGTTTTAGGAAATCTAAAGCTAAATAAATAAAACCAATATTTCCCCAGAAGTTGAAGATAAAAGTTCTCCCTTGACCCATCTGCTCGCCATAAAATGACCCAAATGACCCAAGTACTTGTTATTTGTTTCTTCATTCATGCATATTGAGTTGTTAAGAGAAATTCAGAGAACGTATCTCTCTGCAAATGTAAAAAAGCATTAGTATACTCTAGCTATATATAGTAAGAAAAACCTCCTTTAAGCTGACCTCTAGAGTTTACTGTTAGGTAAAATACAAAAATTCTGAGATAAAACAATCAATATTCAAACAATTATCTCCATATGAAATTCATGAAAAATTTGAGTATCACTTACAAATCTTTCTCAAACTTACACTGGCAACAGAAGTTGCATTAACTAAGTCCATGTTGAGTTTTTAATAATCAAAACTCTCCACTGACTTTTTTTTAACCTATTAATTTAACAAGTATATTAAAAATAAAGTTTCCTAGGTATAAAAATGAGTGTCCTCTTATTACAAGATTTCTATTGTTTTATACATTAATTAAAAGCCTTTCTCAGCCATTTTACTAATATAACAAAGTGTAGGCCCTAGAAAAGTATTAAGTTAGAAGGAAAAGCTCTCTCACTCTCTCTTCCACTGAAGGGACCCCAAGACAGGCAACAGTGACTATCATAAAATAAAAGGTCACTCTTTTTCTAGGAACAAACCATTTATCAATAGAAAATAATTGTCTTTCCATTTGGAAGGGCTCCACAGCAACAGACAATGTTTTTTGCTCACATAATTACAAAACAGTAAAAGTTCAGAAACACAGCCTGAATCCACCTCCCTATTTTTACCCTTTACAATTCTCATTGCCCTTTGGGCCTCCACTTGGAAGCAAATGGAAGACAGGCTGAAGTTTTCTCAATTGAGCTGAAGCTAAGAAACCTTTGATATGCTAATGGTCCCCTTCAAACGGTAAGAATTCACACTTGCATTAATTCAAACAATTTGTGCAGAATGATGTGAAATGGCACCTCTTTTAGAGGCAAGTAACAAAAGGAGAGAATTGGAATGTCTGAAGAAACTAAACAACCGAACATTTGTTCTGCAGTATTCTATCATGCATAAATGTATTGGAGGATGGAGGGAGGGACAACAAAAAGTTCCATAACACACCTGGACAGAAGTAGATTTTCTTAGATACTAAATTTAAGTTACAGTTACCTTTTACCTAGGTCAAGAGTCCCATCACAACTGGGAATGTTGCCAAAGACACCACACAAACTATTCTATTTTTCTGCTATGGAGGCAGATTGCCTCCTTAGTGCCCGTCTTTTAAGGTTTTCCCAAGATCAAACTTGATTTAGTAAGAGACATCCCAACAGGCAATCATTTACCAAACGGATGTGAGTTTTCCTCATTGTGCAACTCGAGTTGAGCAAAGAGCAAACTCGGTGGGGCCCGTTCCAGACAAACGCTGCCAGGGAAATGAATGGACCAACCAACGTCCGTTAAATGTACGCCTCTGGAAGAGAGAAGTACACGTAGTGTAAAGAATGCAGAAGAAAATTTAAGAATTGGGGGCGGGGGCGAGGAGGAGAGTGCCTAAGAACCTGGCCTTTGTAACGGGAACCATATGGCTGGTGGCTGCGGCTCAGACGCTCCCAGGCTGCTTGGAGAAGCTGCTAAGCAGCCTGACACCTTTCAAGAAACAGGAGGAAAACATTTCCTGGGTCTGAATCTGAGACAACAGTCTGCATCAGGAAGAACGGAATGAGGGGGCCAGAGAAGGGGAAAAGGATGAGGGGGGAGGAGTCCACAGAAGGTGGGGAAAGAAGACGGACACCGCAGGACTTGCCCCTCCAACTACGCTTTCAGGGGACAGAGTCAGCAGAGAATAAAAAAATAAATATGAATAAAGACATACGTTCCTTAGCCGCCGCTCATTGACACTTTGGCACAAAGTAAAGCTTCCAGCGATTTCCCCACACCCAAGCCCCGCAGTCTGGCGATAGGAACAAACTTTCCAGATCCCAAGCGAAGGACTCTTGCAGGAGTGCCTCCCCACCGCTGCGGCGCTTTCGTCGCTTCCCTCGCCCCCGCCTCTCCACCAGAGGGTCGGGTAGCTCCAGCCAAGCAACGAGCCCACGCTCGGTTAGCGCGGGTGGCGGGGGCTGGCCTCCCTGGTCTCGCGCCCCTCCCACGCCGTTTTCCCCGCCGCACCCCACCCGGCACCCGGCTCCCGGCTCCCACAGACCAGGCTTCCAGAGACTCGCAGCCCCAGCGCCAAGCCCAGAAGCCCACACCCCATAACTTCGCCCGCAGGCCCAGCGCGGCCCGCTGCTGCCCTCTCACTGCGGGCGCGGGAGGCACTCGGCCTCCCCAGAGCCTGCCGGGTGCCCGGCCCCGCTGCGCCGCCCCTAATCGCTGCCAGCCACGGTGCCGGCCCGGCCACATCTGGCTGCGCTTTGCTGACATCCTCGCCTCTCCACGCCACCTAACCGACGAGAAGAAACCACCCGCGACAACTCATCCCATCCCCCCAACCCACCCCACCCCACCCCCGTCCACTTGCCCAGAACTCTCCCCCAGCGCTCGGCCTCCCCGCTCCACTCACAGCCCGGGACGGGTCTGCAGGCAGCTGAGGCGGGGGGACGGAGGCGCGCTCACCTCCCGGCCTCCGGCCCCACCGAGGGTGCGCCCCACCTTCCCCCTCCCCAGACGGGCTGTGAAAGAGCGAACGGCACCTTCTGACCCAGGCTTTCAGTAAATCAAAAAATGCCGAACCCAATCCTACCCTCCCCTCTCCTCCCGGAGCCCCCTGCAACTAGACTACAGCCAAGTGAGCGTCCCTACGCTCGCAGGGCGAAGCAGCAGCAGGCTGGACGGGAAGGGGAGTTCTGCGGATCGATTTCCGAGGAGGGGGAGGAAGAGGAGGGGGCGAGCAACCCGAGCCGGCGCGGGTCTCCCCCTTGGCCCGGCCGAACATAAACAAACAGCCGAGCCCCAACTCACCCGCGGCTCCCTCCACCTCCAGCATCCACCCCCGGGCGGGAGGCGCAAAGCAAACAGGTCTCCGTAGCCCAGCACAGAGGCACATTGTTCGCTCCCACGGCTCTTACCTCGGTCTGCGAGCGTGCCCCCGGGGGCGGGCCGTCTGGCGCGGGAGCCGCGCGGAGAGAGGCGCAGAGGACAGCGGCCACCCGGGCCGGCGAGGGCCGAGGCCGGCCGCGAGCGGGTCGCCGGCCGCCGAGTCCGAGCGGGAGGCAGCGCCGTGGCTCGGCGCGTCCTCCTGCTTGGCCGCCGCCGCCGCCTCCTCCTCCAGCCAAGCAGCCAGCGCCGGGCGGCTCCTGGGGTTAGGTCAACATTTTCCTGCAGTTTCCCACACGCCGCTCCGCGAGAGGGGTCTTTTGCACACGCGCACGCGCCCCCAGACCGCACGCTCCCTCGGAAAGATAAGAAATTCGGGAAGCAGAGCGAAAGGGGTGGCAAAGGCAAAAAGCTCGACAGAGGTGCGCAGACTTGGGAGTCCCCTCCGAGCTGCAGACGCGGGAGGGGCGGGCAGACGCCGGCGGCGCAAGGCCAACTCAGTTCGTCAGGCGAAACCCCTCAGCCCGCCGTCCGCGCCGGCCGGCTGGCATCCCTCGAGCCGACCCTGAGGCCTTGGGCGGGAGACTGCAGCGGGCCCTCCTCACATTTCGGGTCTCCGGGCCGAGGCTGAGCGGTGGCCGCTGCCCCAAGACTGGCTGAAGGCGAGGACTGGGGCTCGGGGAAGCGGGGAGGTGTAGGGACGAGACACGCGACGCGCAGCAACGGAGGGGAGGTGCCCCCCCACAACGATCCCAAGGATTCTCCGGTAAGCTCCCAATTTCGCTCCGGTACCTCTGCGTGTGTGCGCGTGTGTGTGTGTGTGTGTGTGTGTGTGTGTGCGCGCGGAGAGAGTGTGAGGGAGAGAGAGGGAGCGAGGGAGAGAGACGGGGGAGTGCGAAGTCCTGACACAGACTCTCCGCGAGGTCTGAACTGGAGTCACCTCCCAGCCTCCTTCTCTTCCTCCTCCTCCTCCTCCTCCTCCTCCTCTTCCAACACCTCCTCCACCCCAAATCTCCACCTCCCCACCCCCGCGAGTTCGGCTAATCATATAAACATATTAACTTGTACAGCGGCAAAGGCCAAACCTCTCCCTCCTGATTTTTCCAGCAAGGGGCTCAGGCAAACTCAAAAGAAGATTACAGGCAGCTAAGTACAAAACGTGGAGCAGATAATCTATAACTCACTGCGGCCCAATGGCCATTTTCCACTCCATTTGAGCAGCTGCGTCGGTGGTGGGGAGGCGAGGGAAAGGGGACACTTACGGGCTCGAGCTGTTCGGGTGGCGGTGGCCCAGCAGCCGCCCGAGAACAGGCCGGCCCCGGCTCCGCCGGCGGGGCGGCCGCAGGGCTGTCCGGGCGGCGGCGGCGGCGGCGAGGGACGCGCGCGCACGGCCGCTGAACGCGCCTCGGAGGCGGCCTGCGGTGGCTAGCGCCCCTCCTCTCCCTCCCCATCGGCTCGCCCCCCCGGGTCTCGGGGCTCCGCATCCAGCCCCCAGCGTCAACACACCCATTCCATCCCGAGCCCCACCTCCCCAAACTCCACTCACTGCGCGCTCGGTCCTCCGCGCGCTCCGCCGGCGCGCGCTGTCCATCCTGTGCACACACACGCACTTTAAAAACATTTATTTTATTTCTGGAACGGGGTAAAAGGTATTTGGGAGAGCGCGGCGCTCCGGCCTCCAAGGCGGGGCGCAGGGGGCTGGCCCGGAACTCGGGGTCCCTTCCCCTCTTCCCTCCAGGCTCAGGAGCTCTCTCCTAGCCTGCACTTCGGAGAGGCGCCCAGGATGAGTCTTTTACCCACCCCGTCTCCAGGTTTTCTCTTTTCTCCGCGCGGCGAGCCAGAGGCCCCTAAACTTTTAGTTTCTGCGGTCCTCCTTTTGTGTGACTGCTCGGAGGAGAAAGGACGTCTGTTCGCCTCGGCTGCCTCCGTCCGGCTGGGGCGCGCGGGGGACGCTCCATGGTTAATGCGTCTTTGATACCTGAGATTTCCGGCAGGCTCGTTAATGAAAGTTACATTTTTTTTAAATTGCGATGACTTTTTCTTTGTAGTTACAGAGGGCTAGCCAAACTTTGACTTTATTGACTATATTTCACAAGAGCGTTTTGTTTGTTTTTGATTAAACCCACCAGGATAAGCAAAGGAAGGAAAGGAGACTACAAGGCTCTACTCGCAAGCGCATTCATCGTGCTGTTTAGGTCTGTTTCCCTCATTTCCTTACATTGAAACTGCTTTTGCTCTTGTCCTCTGACCACACTTCCTTGCGCCTCTCTGTTGGTAGTGTTAGCAAACAGCCAGACAGCGCCTACGATGGACCCAAACTAAAGAGAATAGACCACGACGGAGAAAATCGTGCTTGAAAAATGTTCGAAAGCCAGTTGTGTCCTTTGCATACGAGTAAAATCAAACCTGGATTTTTTTTTTAATTACAACATTTCTGAGCTAAAATGTATTTCTAAATCACTGTTTATACTAATGAATGAAGGCATCAATTAAAGAAGCATGTTTGCGTTGGTTTTCAAGAAAAACTGACTCTCCAAGACTTAAAATCTCTAGGAAATAGGATGAAACTTGAGCTTCTTTGCTTTCAGAAACAATATGTACTTTTTGTTGCTGTGGGTATGTTGCAGTCATCATACTTCAGAAATCATTTCAAACAACAGTGTTATTAAAATGTCAACAGCAGATTGTTCAAAAGATGTGAAGACTCTAAATACCTATATTTTGTCACAAAGCCAGATATTTGTAGTACTGAAGTAAATCCAGCTATTAGTCAAGTTTTCTCTCAACTTGTAAAAAATCAAGTTAAAAGTACACACGTGCAAATAACTGAAACATGCTCTTTTGGTTGATTCATTATAATTCTCAGGTTCAAAGAAGAATCCTTGATGATCAAATTTTTTTCTACTTAATGTATTGATGTTTTAACATTCTCACCAATACAAAAGATAAGAGGAGCCACATAGAGCATTGGTGCTTTAAACTACATAAACACTTCCATTTGGAATTTCTTAGATAACGTAATTCAAATATTGTCGATGCAGGATATAAACTAGTCTAGAAAAAAAGAAAAACACATGCAGAGCTAGTGTGAAACCTTATTTCGTTTTTACATCTGTCAAAATTTATACATACGACAGATCTACCTAGGAAAACTAAATCAGGCTTCTTTAAAGTAGTTGAAAAGAAAGAAGACTTAACAGAATTCTCAGACCTCAGTGGTCATTTATATCACAGTCTCCTTTGGAATTTAAAATTATTTTATTCGGTATTGTAAGCCAAGATATGTCAAACTGATAATAATTTGCATTTACCGAAAAATTTTAGCCCTTTCTTTTGTTCATCTTTGAAGATTTTTCATTCATCTAGGCATGATTCACAAGAAGTCCCAATGAGAGCATGGATCAGTTTAATGCTATTTTCTTTGGGGAGGCAGAACTTGGGCTGAAGTTTTTATTTAGTAAGCTTAGTAAGTAATCAGTAGAAAATTTTGCCTGAATTAAGCTGCCCATATGTTGGCTCATTTACTTGTTTATTTAACTCTCTCAGAAAGAATCTCAGGAAGAACCCACTGTCTTCATTTCTTAGGTCTGATGCACTTTGATGCTCAGGACATAAGTGAGTCACTCTCCACTATGTTCCTGAAGAGACTACAAAAAAAGGAGGGTGCATGGGAGGGGAAAGAAATTGTCAGAAGTGGGTTAAATCTATAGGGAGTGGGAAATGCCTCAAACAAGTTTTTCATTTTAACTCAATAGTATATGTATTTTAGAGTTCAAAGAGTTCAACACTTTTTTCTTAAGCATATAATAAGCTTGCTGTTTTTATAATTATATCTAAATGTATCCCTTCTCTAGGATAATGTTTTAAATATTAAAGAATTTTTAATTCTTTCCTTGCACTTTACACAAAATAATGCTTCAACCTTCTTTGTATCCACAAAGAATTGAAACAGAGCTTTTAATTGCATTGATATATTCAAGATTAAGCTGTTAGCCACAAACCTGCCATTACAAAGGAACACTTAAATGACACACACACACATCCAGAAAACATAATTTGTCTAACACTTCATGACAATTCAAAACATAATTTATAACAATACAGGTGTTATGGTAGAAAAAAATGAAATGAGAAACTTAATAATGTCCGCAGATGTTAGCAAGCTAAGGGGAGTTGGAGTATGTTATGCATTCCCTGCAATCCAATCAATTTAACTACACAATCTATACTATTATTTAAGTAATGGCAAAATCATTGACTTATTCATAATACTTGCTAATTGTTTTTAAAAATAAATTCTACAAAGGACAAAGGAAACACCCATTTCCATTTGTTTTATGTTAAATCAACATCTAACCACTCATGGTGATTTCATTCAAAGAAAACAGAAGGAACTCATTAGCTTATGTGGTTTGAGAGATTGATGGGCTTCAAACATTTTAACCATACATGTTTTTTCCAACTGTAGAAACTCATGTTTTTAATTTAAACATCTTTATGAAACTAAAGATTATTTTATTCAATGGATTCACATATTTCTGATACAGAAATTATGCTCATTTTTAAAGCTATTTACCATCCAGACATCTTCGTTTAGAGGGAGGTGATGAGGCACTTGTCAAAATACAAATATGAATGATAATAGTATGGGTACCAATTTAACGAATGTGAAAAAGTATGAAAATGGGCGTGGTTGCAAAGTATCGCGGTTAGTATAAGACAGTAGAACACTGTGAGTAACCTCTTCAATGCCCCACCCCGGCAAACTTGGATATAGGTAAGCCAGTTCTAAAAGGGCCCAGATGGGGGCTTCCCTGGTGGCTCAATGGTTAATAATCTGCCTGCCAATGCAGAGCACACGGGTTCGAGCCCTGGTCTGGGAAGATCCCACATGCCGCGGAGCAACTAAGCCCGTGAGCCACAGCTACTGAGCCTGCGCGTGTAGAGCCTGTGCTCCACAACAAGAGAAGCCGCAACACTGAGAAGCCCCCGCTCTCCGCAACTAGAGAAAGCCTGCACACAGAAACGAAGACCCAACACAGCCAAAAATAAATAAATAAATTTATAAAAGGGGCCACATGGAGGTGGACTTGGGTGGGGCAGAGAGAGGATCCAGGTCTTTGATGCTGGATCAGAAATTGTGTGAAGTTTGAGCTACAAGCTGTAGAGAACTACCAGTGAGAATAGACTGTATTCATTATTTTTGCCTTTGATGAGAGAGCTCTGTGAGAGTTCTAAAATAAAACAAATAAAAACATGTGAAACTGCTCTAGTTTCTAATACAGAAATAGAAATAAAATTAGCTAGATTTCATCCTAAACGTTGTGTTCCCTTTTCTTCGTTACTGTTCAATGATGCTTAGTGCTGAAACGTTTTCCCTACTCTAGAAAATAAATCTTTTAAAGCTCTAGAGCAGATCAAAGCAATTATGTGAATACCCAGACTTAACTAGAACTCGTTGAAAGTTCCTTCCTAGCACTGTTTTTCATTTTAGTTTTGCCATGCATGTAGGCTGAAAAGAAATCAGAACTCATTATCCATGAGAGAAGAAACATATGAAAGCATTTGGCAAAGCCATTAAGCTTTTAATTCTTCTCCCAGTTCTCTCCAGGCTGAGTAAATCTTGGTCCAAGAAGGCCAAACCCTATCTAAAATGTAGAGATGCAGTCTCCAAAAATAATGATAGTTTAAACTGTATTATAAATATGATTATGGTGTGCTGTACTTAATGATATTATTTAGAAGTACCTGATCACATATATTATTAAATACCTATCAGTTTGTAATTAATACTTCTTAAAAATATCCACCAAAACAACTGGTAGCTTGACTCTTTCTGTGCGCTTAGAGTATTTATATATGTCTAATTTTGTATAAAGGATTATACAATTTTTATAACATTATGATACTCAAAAGTAAGCGAGTTACAAAAGATGCCCCTCATAATATTGCTCCACTGAGTCTTACCCAACTCAAAGTTAGTCCTTCTTGCTTTCACATAGATTATTCTCATAATTGTTGGTAATGTCTGCACCTTGAGGATTTTCTATAATCGTGTCTTATAGATCTTCTATCAATGTTTCTGTCAAACCAGGAAGTGTAACTATAAGAACACTCATTTTATAGAAAGCTGTCTATGACTTCTTATAATAATTTTTTCATCATAAATTCTCATAACCAAACGTTTTCTTATTAAAGTATGTAGTTTAAAAATGAGCCTCCTCGTCCCTTTTCTATACATGCAAAACCTCTGTCAACAATACAGATGAAATTTCTTTAATTTTTTTTTTTAATTGTTAAACTAAAGGTAACCTAAAAGCACAAGTCTTTGTGACATAGCAATTTCACACAAGTTTAAATTGAATTTTTAGTGCCTCTGAGAATATCACTTTGATTATTCATGTCATAGTTCACTGTAGTATGGCAAAACTTGCAAAAGGCTTTTAAGAGTCAGGAAACAAACTCACAAATGCCCTCTTGGCATTTTAGAAGGTGAGTCAAAGATATAATTATATAACACTTGTAATATTTCATATTAGAATACATTGAAGTTATCCTAATGATACAGCATAAAATGATAATTGAAATATGTGATCTTAGTATTTTTAAACACAAAATTGCTTTGTTTCAGTTTTCAAAATATTTGATAATCTAAAATTGTGTAACATGAGATGTTTGACCTTGACTTTTTGATCGTATAAGGTGTTACTAACATTATTCATTATTTTGTTCTCTAATTAATATGATGGCTATTTTTTAACTACACTTGTCTTTTTTACTGTATTTTTAAAAGGCCTTTATTGGTTGTATATATTTTAATAAAAATAAATTTGTCTGAGCATGTGGAAACTAGAACAGCAATTTGCAGAGATTTTTCTTCTCAACCGAGTTCTCATCATAGTTTCTTGATAATAGAATGTTGCCATCTCTATTTTCAAGAATAATTTAAATCTTTATAATTAAGTTTTCAACTTATTGCAACTCTTTACAATGCATTCTTAAAGTCACTATGAAATCCATCACTTAGGTCCTAGACCAAACAATGATGTAATAGGCATACGTTTTTGTGATAAGTAAAAGTGCATTAGAAAAGAATCTTTTATTTTCTTTTAATTAGCATCCAAATTTAGAATCATACTAAAATGTCATCGATATCTCAAAGAGGTACTGAAATGATTTGGTAAGTGATAAGGTTTTGTTGAGTGATATTCAATGAAGAAATTCTGGTTTAGGTTAAACAATAAAAACACATAATCTCTCCAGCTATTCTACATTAAAAAGAAGTTGCCAAACTATCACCCGGATAATATATTCTTTGAATGATTTTGATTCAGTGATGGAGATGTGCTGCACTGAACCATCCACACTCTTATCCAACTATCCTGGTTGCCAAAATCACATATCTACAGTATAACTAAAGAGGATTATTAGTGCATTAAAAGAATGTTCCCCTTCATTATGGGACTGTAATTTATGACACCAATTTAATTAGTACTATGTCCTTACTACCTGAATTTAATGACCCAAATTCAAACCACGTATATTTCATTGTTCAGACAATGTAGAATACACAGCAAGAAAAACTAATTTCCTGTTTATTATCTAATGATAATTGAAACACAATAATTCATTATAATATATTCTGCTACTGCTATATATGAAGTGGCATGTCTCAAGGAAAGAGATTATGGAAATAACATGAAAAATATTTATAGTCTGTTAAAATCAGAAAAAAGTTGAATTTGTTAAAATAAAATCAGAGAAAAGAATGCTAGCTATAAAATGTAAATGTTTGAGAAATCAAAGTATGTAAACTATTTTTAAATAATATGGATCCCCAGAAGACTATCATTTATCATTTTAAAATAAACTTATGGGTAATCAAATAAGGAATCTGAAAAATATTTTTTTAAATGAATTTTGACATTTCATATAATTATTCAGTGTTTACTTGCCAGTGCCCTGTTACAAAATGATTTTAAATATGATTTATATAAATCAAAAAGAATTATGCAGATGTAGATTTGAGATGATAATGCTGGCCTGTTGTTTATATTGAATATTTCTATACAGGAGGAAATCATGTGATGTCAAAAATAGATGCTAAATTCAATCTTTAGAAAACTCTTTAACTACTTAGGTAGATATATAGCTTATTAAAATTCAGAGGTAAAATATTATACCTTATCACTGAGGGAAGTCTATCTTTGCCTGAATTTTCCAGTTAATGAAAGAAGTGTTTAAATACTCTAGTTAGATTATTAACTTCTACAAAACTGAAACAGATGTGTGTCTTAGTATGCCATTAAGTTTATGATTTACATAGAAACCTTACATAGAGCTGAGCAGAGGCCAATGATTCTAATTTGCTCTAGATTTACAATAACCTGATCTGGTTTTTGTAAGTATTGAAACACTTTTTAAACAAAATTAGAAAGCAGTTGTGCTTTGTGTGATTAAAGATGCAATTCCCTCTGGAGTAATGAGAAAAGTTAGAACATGTTTCTTTCTTTATGGATGTTTCTATTATAAACACGAGTGCTATACATTATATATTTTTGTTACTATGATTTCCTTGTTTTTAATTATAAAATAAACCAATTGAATTTCACTGTAGTCTCAATTGAAACTATGCCAAAATTTAGCTGAAGAATGTGTACTGAGCTTCATAAAAATCCTTAAAAATTTTCCCAGGGTATTAAGGTCTTGTTATACAAATACTAGTTCACCATAATTTTCTAGAGCAAAATATCTTTCTGATTAAGACCTCCACAGCAAAAAGACTTGAGTGCTAAATACATTTCAAGCCCTAGAAAAAGGCATATATAAAATTGTTCAAGACTAATGATCATTGGATTCATGTAAGTTACAAATAGAAAAAAAGTTCGTTTATTTTATCTCATTACACAAATAATAATATTTACGGCACTATTATTTAAACCTCCTTCTACTTTGCTTGGTGAATTGTAATCCATCAGCTCCTAAAAACCAAATCTATAAAAATACATTATTTTAAACACTGTGAATACTGTGTTCTTAAAAAATCAGTCAGAAATGTTGATATAAATATCATTGTAAGCATTTGTGTGTATATTTACGTTTATAGAAAATAAGTACATGCAAAAGTATTAATTCATTAAAAGTTTATCTCTCATAAAACCTTTATTAGCCCTTGAAGTCTTTGCCACTTCATTTAAAATGATTTATCTTTTGAATAACAAGGTTCCATTAATCTGTTTGACAAAAGAATTTTTAAATCATTTAAATAATTTATTTGAATGAATTATTTAATTTCTGTAAAATATGTGCACATGTATATGTATATACCTGTGTCTATATATTTGTCTTCTGGCACAATATCACAGAAGAAATACAGAACAGAATTCAGAATACATTGTCCTTGACACCAGCAATGTGACTTGGTGTTGCTGCCGATGTGTGCTTTGATCACCCACTGTTTGCACAGGACCCCTGTTAAAAGGCCATTTGTGCTACATTTGACACAGCAGGGTGATTTAATGTCAGAGAAACATGCATGTGATTTTCTATATTCATTTTTAATCCCGCATTTTTACTGAGATTGTAGGCTGACATATTTTTCAAAATGCAAGACTAATAAAGGCAATTATTCAACACTAAGAAAACCTGCTTTCCTCAATTCAGTGCTCTAGGTGCTACTGAAAAGTAGTAAACATATGCTATCCCCAGAGAAATAAATCATCTGTGGAAACAGGGCGAATACACATGGAAAATAAATAAGAATATACACAAAAATTTATAAGCAAGTATACAAAACTAATTAGGACATAAAAATTTATATAATATGTTTAATATGCATGGCATTCAGGAATTTTAACTATATACTCTCTCTTCACAGACTATTACTTCACAAAATTTTCTCTCAAAGAGATCTTATTATTCTTCTTTTCCCCTGAAAATGCGCTTTTATTAACAAAAATAATGAAACCATTGGATTTTTCTCCAACTTTGGTGAGGTTATGGAATAAATTTATGACAAGTTATCATCAATTTTATTTTTAAACATGCAGGAAAATAAGCTTTCACTTATGTATCTCCTACACACAACAAAACAAGTTGTATATATATATATATATATATATATATATATATATATTATATATATATATATATATATATATATATATATATATATATATATATATATATATATATATGGTAAAACCTTCTAAGTCACCTTTCTTTTGGAAACTCCATCCAGTTTTTTCTTTGTAGTACTGTTCCCCTCTCTATTATATAAGGTTTTGGTGGGTTCATTCGGGTTTTATTTTAATTTTGTGATCCATCCTTTCAACAAATTTCTTTTAACTTTAATTTACCAGGGAGGTACTAACTTTACTTACATGAAAATCTCAATCTGTGCTTGTGACATGTTACAAAATTTGAAGTCTCTGTCTTCTCCACGTCTTCTCCCACTTGTCCAACCATCCGTAAAACCAGCTATAACACTGTACCATTGTATACCCATTACCCACAATACTCAAATCTTAGTAAGGAGGTATGAAAATCACCCAGCACTCTCACACAACTTTTAAAAGTCCCTGATATACCAAAGTAGCATCATGAACTCTCAGGGAGACAGTAGTCTTTTAGAAGTTCGTTAGATGTCTAAAACTGCTTTCTGGAACTTCCTCTCTGGAAGCACCTTCCTCCCTACCCATGTTCTTGTATCTAGAAATGTAAATAGCCTCCCAAATACCTCCAAGTTGTATGATACAGGAAGTAACATTATACTGCTTAGAATGGTATGCACCAATCAGATGAAGTCGTTTTCTAATCATTTCTCCTACTCTCAGATTTTTGACGAACAGTGGCTTCTTTATTGTCTAGCAAAGGGCCTGAGCTGTAGTTGGTTGTTGGAAAGCATTTATGGAAAAATGAGTTAGAATCCTATAATCATAAATACTATTATAATATTTAGTTCAATAAGGCAGCTGCTTGTTATACAAATATTATAGCACTGCTTTGCTGATGTAGATATTATAAGTCAAACAACCTAGAAATCTTGTACAAATGTACTTATCACAAGTGTACATATAAACAACACACACATAAATTTACTTCTTAACAAATTTGTTTAGTCAATTTATTGAAATGTTTTTATAGGCCATATGTAAGTATTTTAATATCTACACAAATTAGTGATTACAATGAAATTTTAATGTTTTAAAGTTAATAACAATGTTTGTGTGTATGTGTGCTTTTATGTGAAGAGAAAAACAAATAGAGACCAATTGTTCAAGGAGTTTCTAGCACTATTAATTATCTTAGCGTGTGTCTGTGCCTCTGTCTGTGTGTGTTGGGGAGGTAGGAAGTAGGCAGAAGATTAATTAATGCATTTGAGTTTTTCAACTCAGAGAAGTTGAAAAGTTGGTTTTCTGTTCCATTTTACCTAGAACAGTCCTTCTGCCTTCGACTTTTTCTGTCCCAACAACTTACATGAGATAAAGATGTGTCTAGGGAACCTCAGAAAATAGAATCGAGGGGCTTACATGAAGCTTTTCAAGGGTTATATTTTGCACCCCAGCACTTTGGTCTTATTTAAAGGCAAAACATCTGACATCTTATACATTATGGTAAAAAGTATCATACTTCCATTTTAGTTCACTTATGATTCACTAAGCAAAGACTGGAACCCTACATTCAAGAGCCAAAAAGCATTTTAATCAATTTTTTCCTTCCAAATCACCAGCAAATGTTACTAATATTATCTTAAAGAGTAAATTATGGTGACCTAAATGGGAAGGAAATCCAAAAAAGGAGGATATATGTACACGTATAGCTGATTCACTTTGCTGTACAGCAGAAGCTAACACAACATTGTAAAGCAATTACACTCCAATAAAAATTAACTTAAAAAAAGAGTAAATTAATTAATTAAAATTTCCAAGGAAGATGTTCTGACTTTCTGCTGACACTTTAAATGTTGTTTCTTTTTGCTTACATTCCTGGTTTTTTTTAAAAAAAAACTTACCAAAATATATTAGTAAGTACTTTGCTATCTAATAAAATCACACTGAATATTATTTTATCTTTCTTTGATGACATGGAATTTTTCAGTGTTGAAGGACCATCAAAATGAACATTGATTATCATAGCACTTATTACACATCACTGTATTTATTGATTTACTCCTCCCCCCTAGATAGTAAACTCCTTAAAAATCTCACTAAACTTTATATGCCCAGCTGTTAGCACAGCATATAATAGAGATCACAAACCGCTGACCTATATAAAATCTAACCGACAAAGGTAATTTATTAGCCCCATAGATGTTGGGCCACACAGTGTTTTGTTTTGTTTTGTTTTTAATCTACTTTTCGTCAACTTTTAAAAATTAGAAGGCTTCAATTAAAACTTGGATTTCCAGCTTCTGGGGGGGAAAAAAAAAGGAAATATCCAGCAACTTTGACATATATTACCTCATAGCAACACTCGGCAGGAGAGGCTTTCCCTTTCAAACAAAAGGTCCACTCTTGGACTCACCACATTCTCCACCATTCCTTATTACCTCCTCATAACCAAGGCAGTGTCTTGTGCCTCGAGTGACCCAATTTGTGATAATGTTTTGTGTTCTACTTTAAAAGTGGCATTAAAAGAAAGTGAAATGTATCTTCACCTCTATCTCTGTGAAGTGGGAAAGGAAAGATAGATCAAGAGGACTATATATTTCTCCCAACTGCCTTTCACTCACTAACTTTTTCTTCCTGGCTCCTGGAAATATTTTAATTTTTGAGCTCCAATGGCCAACAGTTTATATGTGAACAAATGTGTGAATTATACTGTTAATACACATTATAGGCTATGAAGAAATGTACTAAGTAGTAGTAATAGTGCTTTGCTGTGAGGCTGTACATATATACTAACTCCTCTGTGCACTTACTACGTAACTCAATAATAAAGTTATAGTGCCCCCCTTATTCTTACTGATTGGCTTAATCCTCTCTACTTATATTCACATTTAATAGCTTTCTCTTTTTCTCCCCACTTGAAACCACTTTCCACCACTCTTCCACTGATGTTTACTCTTGCACTTTCTTTTCTTTCTGAGGCCAGTTCAGTTTCCCTACAGGGGAAGGTACCTTGGCATTAACAAATGATGATTTTGATTCTTCTGTACTACCTAATATCCCATAAATATAGCTCAAGGGAGGACAAATGAAAGGAACCAGTCTTTTTCAACCAAATAAATGGAAACAAACACCCTTTTAAGGATTAATACATACAGTTTAGAAGACTTACTAGTTAAACAAATAATTAAGACGTTAATTTAGCAGAAACTAAGTGCAAAATGTTTTAAAGCAAACAAGCTAAGCTTTTACTAAAAATTACTAGAAGTAATGGATTGTCTCAGATATGTTCAAAAAATATTCTTTCTTAAGATTATACTTTTCAAAGGAGACTATTTAGAATTGAGATTATCTACTGAACCTGAGTTAGGAAATTTTTTTTTTTTTTACTATTGCTAATATATGTTATGTTTCTTATATTTAGTATTATTTGTATTACTATTATTCCTAATTTTATTTTTTATTTTGATTTACAAATTTCTATTATGATTATAGGTCAAAACATTTTCCCATGAACTATAACTCTATTTTACATAAGTATGCCAACTAGAAAATGTGATGATAACGAACAACTCCACAAAGTGAGAATCACTCATATTAAACATGCTAGCATTTAAAAATTCCTATAAATTATATTGTTGGCATAATATCCTTTGTATCAGTTAAAAATCCTGAGTAATATATACACTCTGAAAAGACCTTTGTGCTCATTTCATAGTCTTATTGAAATACTGCTCTCCCCTATTTAACAGTTTTACAAAATTTTCAACTAACTGTTCTTTTCTTAAAGCACACAAACACCTGCCTACCATTTTTCTTCTTCTTTTTTTTAATACAGCAGGTTCTTATTAGTTATCTATTTTATGCATATTAGTGTATATATGTCAATCCGGATCTCCCAATTCATCCCACCACCCCCATTTTATTATTTAATTAAAAAACTATCTTTGGACTTCCCAAAGATAGTTGGGAAGCAGTGGTTAAGAATCCACCTGCCAATGCAGGGGACACAGGTTCAAGCCCTGCTCTGGGAAGATCCCACATGCCACGGAGCATCTAAGCCCGTGTGCCACAACTACTGAGCCCGCGTGCTGCAACTACTGAAGCCCGCGCGCCTAGAGCCCGTGCTCCACAACAAGAGAAGTCACTGCAATAAGAAGCCTGCGCACCGCAACGAAGAGCAGCCCCTGCTCACCGCAGCTAGAGAAAGCCTGAGCGCAGCAACGAAGACCCAATGCAGCCAAAAATAAATAAATAAAATAAATAAATTTAAAAAAAAACAAAGCTATCTAGGCAGCTTCACCATTAAAACTTTATTAGAACAATTATATCTGTCAATTGTTGGGATAGACACCATTTAAAATAAAATCATCACGAATCATTTCCCTTGCAACCTAGAAACAGACATTGGCATATATGATTGAATCTCCTTCATATTAGAAATTTTCTTTTTTTTTTTCACTAAGCAAGGCACTTCTAAATGACGAAAACAAAATTGAGCTTCCAGTAATTATAGTATTTATTTTTCAAAAAATTTGTCTTTTCTCCCTTTTCACTTTTCCTGACAAATTGTAAGATAAAAGTTATATTCAATTCATAAAATTGGATAATTAATTTGGCCAATTAACTTAGTCTGTGTCCATGCTAAAAAGTATGAAACATTTTTACTGTTATTTTTGACTCAATAGAATACATACATTAAGAAGTGAAATGTCTTTTCTTGATGCTTAATGAGCATCCCATGAGTCTATACCTAGGTGAAATCATTTATGTTCACTTCTTACTTAAAATTCTGCAATTTCGTACAGTGAAGAATTTAGTAAATACCATTTTAAATCATTTTTCTCTCCAAAAGTTTTTGAAACAGCACCACTGAAGCACTTGACATATCCTTTCCAAAAAGGCACGATATTACTTTTGAAAAATAAGGCTATATTGAAGATTAACCTTTTCTTCTCCCTTACCTTAAAAAAGATCAGTTGAAAAAGATCTGAAAAGGGCCTTATAAAGTAAAGTGTAAATTCAGTTAACTTTGGTTAATGCTAATTTTAAGATGCTCTTTTTTTAAAAAAATTTTTTTCAGAAAAGCAAAGTAACTTAAAAGCTTAAAATTTGGACCAGGCCACCTGGATTCAGATCTCAGCTCTACCTTTTTCAAGCTGTGTATCCTTGCATAAGTTATGGAAGCTCATCTTTAAATTAACTGTCATTTTCTTTCCTCACTTATAAAATGGGAAATAATAATTTCATGTATTTTTATAGTGTGGCTGTGTTATATGAATTAATACAGGTAGTATCTGACACACAGTAAGTCCTCAAATATTTGCTATTTTTTGGTATCATCAATAGCATAAGACAGTTGACAGTTCTTCAAATACTCCTACATAAATGCCTAAAATTGTATGAGTTAATGTGTAGCACTTTTGAATATTCTTACATATTCTTACACACTGGGTTGTATTAGAGCAAAGAATTTTGGAAGTACATTTTGAAACATACTGCTTTATATTGACTACATAAAATTTTATTATCATATGTATGCCAGTGTTGTTGCTGGTACTTTGTTTTATTTTGTTAGCAATTTGAAGAATCCACTCACTCTTAGTTATGTTCATAGCTTATGATTTTCATTCTTTTTTAGTTATAAGTGCTTTGTTTTTCCTTAAATCCATAATATTAGAAGATTATCTGGTTAAACTTATTATACTCTGTAAGAGCTAAATACAATTAAGGACAGTTGTCTGTTACACATCCTAATTTATATTTATTCACTTATAACACTTCAGAGTCCAAAAATAATTTGAGGAGATTTACAAACAAATAAAAATAAAAGTAATAAGAATAACTAAGGCCAAGCTATGGAAGCAACCTAAGTGTCCAACAACAGCTGAATGGATAAAGAAGATGTGGTACATAAATTCAATGGAATACTCCTCAGCCATAAAAAAGAATAAAATTTTGCCATTTGCAATAACATGGATGGACTTGGAGGTTATTATGCTAAGTGAAATAAGTCAGACAGAGAAAGACAAATACTGTATGATATCACTTACATGTGATATCATATGTGGAATCTAAAAAATAAAACAAGTGAATATAACAAAAAAGAAAAAGACTCACAGATATAGAGAACAATCTAATGGCTACCAATGGGGAGAGAGAAGGAAGGAGGGACAAGATCAGGGTAAGGGATGAAGAGGTACAAACTACTATGTATAAAATAAATAAGCCATGAGGATATATTGTACAAAACAGGGAATATAGCCAATATTTTATAATAGCTGTAACCTGTAAAAATTGTGAATCAGTATGTTATACAACTGAAACTTATATAATATTTACATCAGCTACACCCCAATTAAAAAAAAAAAAAGAGTAAGAATGGTAATAAGGCAAAGAGAAAATAAGGATTGGAAAGTAAAAAAGCAGGAAAAGTCAGTATAGGCGATGTATGCCTTTATGTGTGCTAGCCTTAGATTTGCCTTTAGTCTTTCTAGCAGCCACATAAACAGAAAGGCTGTTATAAGATTCCCAATGCTCAGCAAATGCATGACCTGATGATGAGATCAGGGAGAGTCCTGACTAAATGGTGAAGCTGGTCAGTTACTTGTCCTTCCATCTCTTCTCTACTTCTGGTCCATCTCTCCACCCTGTCTTCTGCCCTATTGAGTTGATACAGCTCAGTTTTGCCTCTGCTCCACAGATACCTTCTTTCTTTCCTCTTTTGTTCTAACTACAGCAACAACAAACCCCCCCCACCAAAGGCTAGTTTTACTTTTCTCTGAGCTAAGTTACCTAGTGTATCATATACACACTTCCAAAGGCTCATTCTGGCAGATGTTTAATAGGAAGGAAGGCATCAAAATCTCTGGAAGGACTTGAGGGAGTGGAGAAGAAGACCCAAGTGGTTTTGGTAGAGTGTTCCGCATTTCCACTGCCAACCCTGGGAAACACTGTCTTAAAACAACTGAGAGAATGTAACTAAATTTAATGAATTAACCATTTCTAGCAGGGAAAATGATAAACTCAGAAGAGAGACAGTGGCCCCTGGGTATAACTAAGATATACTATTATTTAACAGCTGGGTTCTAATTCAAGGAATAGTGTACAATTAATTTTTAGAATATGTCTATTTTACTATAGACCACAATGAATTTTGGTGTTAGAAATTATCCCCTCATTAATATATTGTACTAATGAGATAATAAGCTTGACTTCTCAGGTTATTTGGGGATATGTCTTCTTGGATTTGCCTTTTTTTGTTTTGTTTTTACAGGATTTTGTTCAAGAGACGGGGGTGGGGCAGGCTAGGGGATGAACATTTAATCAAGCACCATCTTTGTGTCAGATATCATGAAGACTTTTTAACGTTACTTCATTTTAGGGCTCTCATTCAGCTGGCAAGACTTGGTAAGGCTTGCTGGTAGTTTATGGCCAGCATCTGTTCTGATCAATCAGTGCCCAAGCCCAACAATTTACACATTACTAAATATTTTAGTATTACCCCTACTTTATTTAATCTTCCAAATAAACTTCCAGGGAGACGGGAACACTGGAAGCTGGAAGCAGAGATACTACTCGGGGACACCCTGTCCTGCCTTTGCCAGCTCCTCCCCATTCTGCCTAGAGAAGGTTTTCTTGCTTGTGCTAGTTTGGTTCTAGAACTGGGAGAGCCTGATGTTTATAAGCATTTTCTTACATGCAAGTATCTAGGCCATGAGTGTAAATTATTCTAGAATGGCCAGTTTGAGTTTAAACAATTGTGGTTTTCAACCCTGGCGGTAGTGTCCCCGGCAGCTCTGTGGCCCACAGGGAAGCCGAAGAAGAGAAAGGCCAAGCCAAGGTACACTGCATCTGCATGCACCTGCTCCTGATACAAGTGGCCACCTGGATCCAGGTGGAATCCACTTTGGTATTTTTTTTTCTGGCCATGCCGTGTAGCTTGTCTTGTGACATCTTAGTTCCCTGACCAGGGATTGAACCTGGGCCATCTTAGTCCCCTGACCAGGGATTGAACCTGGGCCTTAGGCAATGAGAGCACGGAGTCCTAACCACTGGACCGCTAGGGAATTCCTTACTTTGGTATTCTTGTCTAAATACATTAGGAAATGGCAGGTGTGCATGTGATATCTTCCTGCCCATCTATAACCAACCTAAAATGCTGTAAGTCCTATGATAAATGAGGAAATTGTGACAAAGAAAGGTTAACTTGCCTAAGGTGCCTAACGGTAAAAGAAGTATTAGATGTGTCTTTAAGACTAACGCCTAAGCATCTTGTTTCAGTTTTCTTTTAGCTGAAAACCCTTTTCCTCTGAAAACAATCTTACGTAGCCGCCCAATACATTAATAAGAAACAAGTATGCCTGCTCTGATTAAAGCAAGATAAAGGCCAAGAGTTCACTCTCAGTTATGCCCTCATCACTGATTTTAGCAGTTCCTGAAGGACCTCCACAAAACTCAATGTTGTGCTCTTCAGAGTTGAAAAAACACTGACTTACAAAATGCTGCCACCCTCAGACCCGCTCTGTGTTGTTCACCTTGGTAAATAATTCATTTAACAAACATAGTGTATAGCTACTGAGTGCCTGACCCTAGGAATACAAGGATAAATAAATAGTGTATGCCATCAAAAAGCTCATAGTCTGAGGAAGAAGGAAAAAAATTAAAAAAATTAAAAAATTACCACTGATATCGAGCCTTTCTGTATCAGTTTTCAGAACTGTAAAAGATAGGAATGTTTAGCCCTTTAACAGATGAGAAAACGAAAATCAGAGAAGTTAAGAGGATGCATTGTCATGTATCCCTTGAGTAAGGAAATAAAGATTACCATCTTGGTCTCAGGGACGCCAAAACCAGGGCTCTTTCTTCTGTGTGATGCAGCCTACAATTTGTTGTGAATCTTTAACAAAGTAAGCACATTTCACCCCAGATTTAAATTTAAAATGCAAATCACTTAAACAAGAAGGAAAAAAAGCCCAGAGAAACCTACAGATTAAACCATTAAAATCATTATCATAATAATACCACTTAACACAACCACTATTATTACACATCTGTTATCTCCTTCCCTTCTCACAACAACTGTGTGAGGTAGGAAGGGTGGCAGATATTATTATTTGGATTTCACAGAAAAGGAAGTAAGACTCTGGGCTATTAATGGAAGGTAACGTGGTAAGGGTGAAATTTATTGACTTAAGGAAAAAAATAACCTTTTCTTGCAGTAACTATCCCTAACTAACTGTGAGACTGTGGAAAAGTCAACTAACTAACCGTCTTAGGCCACAATTTGCTCATCCGTAAAAGTAGAGGGTCCAGACATTTCATCTTTACATTAAGGGCCCTTCAGTTCTGACATGTGATGAATCTGCAAGCTAGTATATGGCTTTATTAGAAGAGAATCTACCTTCTGTTCCAAAGTTTTCTAGGATTTCACTCTGCTTGTTAATATAAAGCTGTATGGAAACTTCCTGGTTTCCTGGGCATAAAGTTTGGTCATATAAACAATTTAATCTTTAATCCAATCTATTTTAAATTATAAGTAGACCATGCTGATTAAAAGGTAACTGAATAATCCTTGCCAGTTAGAAGCAAGGAACCTACATGTAAATTAGAGTGGGTAAAGGAACACTGGAGAAAAATCTAGATGAACGTGACATGAAAAACACAGAGAAGTGATAGCATTATATGATTGCATTACAAACTTCCTGGTCAGAAGGATGCTTTTCTAGTGCAGGCCACAAAATTATCAGGGCAGCAACACATCTTAGTGTTAGGGATTTTAGTCTCAAAGTATCCACAGAAACTCTCATTCCACAGAAAGCAACACACTGACAATTTCTTGACCAGCCTTGCTGATAATTTCATTTCCCAGAAGGCAGAGTAAGCAGTAAGGGGAACTCTACTCTGGACCCAGTTCTGACAGAAACCAGTAGGTAAAATAAAATGATTGGAACCTTGGGGAAAAGCAACCACGCGCTCTTGCAGTTTGATTTAAGCAGTGTTCTGCCTATGCAAACACAAATGATTCTAATGAGCAAGAAAATGGGGAGGAAACTAAAGAAGCCAGTATGCTGCACAGGGACCTACTGACAGGCTCTGAATTTCAAACAGCATGTGCAAAAGATGGTAAAAGGGGACACATAATCAAGCACAAATATGTGAAGGTAGCATAGACCTATAAAAATAACATCAGCAAGACTAAAGCACAAAATGAGCTGCGGCTTGTGAGAGAGACTAAAGAGAGCCAAAAATGATCTCCTTAGCATGAAACGAGGAATAAAATCCATACAGGAGCAGACCCATTTTCTAAAGTTGAAAATGTAAAATTCATTCATGAAAAAGAGAAAGCAAAATGTCTTTACTCCTTTATGTTTCTTCCCTGCTGGTTCATTCATCTCGGCTTACATGTCACCTATTCAGAGAGGACCTGGACCACCCTTTCTAAAATAATTCTCTCTGACATCCTCTAACCCTTAAACTTTTCATTCCTCTAATCACTGACTGCCATTATTTTACATACTTAAGCTACTTCTTTCTGCTGTATTAGGATGTAAGCTTTATGAGTACAGGGACTTTGATTTGTTCAGTACAGTATCTCCAGGCCTTGTATGAACCAAGTACTATTCAATAAATATTTGTTCAATGAATGAAGTCAGACCACTAGACACTGGCTAAAAATGGAAAGGCAAAATAGGTAAAGTGATTATAATATAGGTGACATTTATCGAGTCCCTAGTAGGTGGCATACACTCAGTATTTAGATGTATTCACTCAATCATCATAACAACTCTATAAAGCATGCCTTATATCAGGTTGAATAGTTTGTCCCAGATCATACAACTAGAGAAGTATAGACCTAGGATTTGAACCAAGATGGTTAAGTCTATGGTCTGAGTACTTTACCTGTATGCTATACTGGGAGACCCTGACTAGTATAGCTAACAATATGCCTCTTGACCTTTCTGAATTATTACCAGAAACTTCTAAGTGAGATGGAGTATTTAGCTGATCACCTTTGAGAAAATATAGTAGAGGGGAAAAGAGAAGAATACTTTATGTTCAAAAAATTGCAGAGTCTGCAAACTTCAGATCCATGAAACTTATGTGGTGTGGGGGGAGAATAGCCTAGATCATACTTATAAAAGATAATTTTGTGCACATTTTTAAAAAGTGGTTATTAGGAAAAAGTGTAAATTCAACAAGAATAAGCTATTCAGCCCAATTTTATATGTTCTGTTCTACAAAGTTAATAAACTAGTATATCAAGGCACTAACTATTTGGATTCTAGCAAGTCATTTAATAAGGTCTTTCTTTATAACCTTGTGGACCAGATGGAGAAATACAGGTTAGGGATAGTACTATTATGTGTTTTCATATCTGGCTGAACGACTGCACCCAATGGCAATTTTAATGAATCTGTGTCAGCCTGAAGGAGGGTTTGTCCAGTGATATACCACAGGCCTTTGTCTCTGGCCTTGTCTAATGTGAACATATTTATCAATGACTGAGATAAAACCATAAGAAGGCATTCCTATCAAAAATCAGTTACATGAGATAAGGAAGGTGAGTAAATACACTGGATTATAAGATTAAGATCTGAAAATTCTTAACAATTAAAAGATGAACAAAATCCAACAATATACAGTTTGGTTGGAATAACTGTGAAGTCCTGCCTTGGGACCAAAACACCAACTACCTAAATTCGATTTGAGGGATATGTGACGTAGTAACAGTACTCATGGGAAAATAGAGGAGCTTTACTTGGCAGTGAATCAATGGTATAATATGGTTACAAGAAGGATGGGGGGAGGGGGAGGAAAAGGAGGAGAGGAAGAAGAACAAGAAGAGAAGAAAAAGATGAAGAAGAAATAATTTGGCTGCATTAATAAATTTAAGATGTGCATAGAATAATGGGGGACATAATCTGACTAATTTTGAGCTGTTCAGATTACCATGCTCAGTTCTGAGAGCTACATTTTACGGAAGATATTAATTAAAAGATTTGAAAACTTTTAGTATTTAGCAGCCTGCGTGGTAAAGGGACTTAAAACCGTCTCATATGAGAAAAGGCTGAAAGAATTGAGGAACTTTTAGCCTGAAAGTCGTTATATTTGATAGCTATATTGGAATACTGTAAACATAATAATAATAATTTGAATCATTATTCATCATTTATTATTCGCTAGGCACTGTGCTAATCATTCTACATTAATTAATGCTAGCCACAACCCCAATAGTGGGTTCTGGTTATAGATTAGAAAACTGAGACTGAGAGAGATTAAGTAACATACCCAAGGCCATAAACGCTAGTGAGTGATAATGCTTCCATTTGAACCCAAGTCTATCTTTCTCCAGTACTGCCCACTTATCCTCTACAGCAGGCTCCCCCCAATAGATAGAAACTAAATTGTATTATGTATGTGTGTGTATGTTTACATATGATAAAATTATGTGAAATAACAGAGAATCAAAACTATTTACAGTATTAAAAAACTGGAAATAGATATATCAAAATTTTAAAAGTGATTGTTTTCGGTACTGGGAATATAGCTATTTCCTTCTTTTATCTACTTCTTTTAATTTTCCAGATCGTCTTTACTAAGCCTATCCTAGTTTTATAAAAATATCACCTATATTTTTTGAATTAAAAAATTATTATGTGAAAGAGAGATTAGCTTTATTCTGAATTGTCCAAAGAGGCTGAATGAAGATGCTGCAAGATACAATAAGGCCTATTTCAGTTTAAAAACAGAACCTCTTGTAGTCAGAATTTTTCAAAGATGCAATATCTTGATAGAGGAAATACTGATCTTCCTGTTCGTGGAGATGCTAACCCAAGTCTGAAAACACTAAAATTTTATTGTTCTATGTGGTTAAATAAGCCAAGGACTAGGTAGTTAATATATCACTGGTTAACATATCACTTCATACTGAGGTCTTTCAGACTGCTTAAGGGGTCTTATTTTATAAGTACTTTTAATAAAATATTTGTGTAATGAATACATGAATGTATACATTTAGAACAGGAAAAGTAGACCATGGATAATATTATTTTTTGTACCAGCCTTTTCACAAAGTATGCACAGGTAGTAAAGACTGTACTGAAAGGTCACGCTCATTTGTTTGTTCAAGTTCCAAGGTACTCCTGGCTGTTGACATCTGAGCACAGAATAAGTGGTCCCTCCAGGAAGCTTCATTTGGGCATGACCTCTTCTCACACAGTCTAGCTCTCTGCCTGCATTCCAGGCTCTTGAAAGCAACCCTCCTTTTTTTTTTTTTTTTAAACCAGGACTTCTATTAACTAAACTGAAAACTCCACAAAATCGGGAATCATGTCTGTTTTGATCTTCTTATATTATATAATGCTTGATATAATAGACACAAAACAAGTATCAATAGAATTAATCAGTTTGGCAGATATATTCAGCAAGTTTTTCTTTTGTTATCTAAGTATGGTTAGAAAGAGTGCCTTTGATTTCAAGTATAGACCAACAGCAGAGTTTATCTCAAAGGATTGCCATTATTTGTTATCTTTTTCTAGATTCCTGTTTCCTATCTGTGAGTAGATACAAAGACCCACTGCTTTAGGCCTTGAAGCTGTTTTTTTAAGTAAGAAAAGCAGTGTGATTTTTCTTTTCAGAGTATAAAGTTGTCAAATTTTGCCATATGATAGGTGTATGAATTAAGTTTACAATACGGAGGTCTAGAGAAGAATTTGAGACATTACTTCCTCTTTTCCAAGGTGAACTCTAAACCCACTTTTCATTTGTGTTCCTACCACACAATTTGTATCAATATGAATAGGGCCAGGCCACAAAATAACTATAGGAGAAGCAAATGTTTCTGCCAGTTCTTTCATATAGTTGGAGACAGTAGTGAAGGGAACATCCTAGTTCTGAAACCTGCTTAATCAGTTTCACAGTGCACAGACTGGATAGGCTTCATTTATTCTTACTATTATACATATTAAAGTATCTTCATGACATTTTTGTAGCTTCTCAGGGTACGGACATACTTAAAATAAATATAGGCCTTCAACAGGAAAATTCCTGAAATGTATCATCAATGTAAAAGAATAACCACTCTACTTTAAAAAAGTGTAAGTAGATTTATTATTCAAAAAACACTGTGATAATGGAAGGCACAGTAAGAAATACAGGACAAAAGGCCGAGGTAGGAAGTTTTAAGGAAGATATCACATGACCATCAATAAAAAGATGGGCAAATAAAAGTTAACAGTTGTCCATTACTTATATGATCAACTTAGGAACATATTAAAAATACCAATTTCCAGCCCACAAGCCTGTAGATTCTGACTCAACATATATGGTCTGGGGCCTAAAAATCTGTAATTAAAAAATGTCACCCCAAATTCTGATGCACAGCCAGGTTTAGGAACCATAGACTATATACTGAGGATAAGAAGAGAGTACAGAGTAGATTTCATTCTCAACAAATTCACAATCTAGTGACTAACATGACTATGAATTCTTGAATTAGAATGATGAGGAGCTGCTGGTTATTAGAATATTTCAAATAAGAAAAACACAGCCTAAATTAAGGTAGTAATAGTGAAAACAAAGAGTAGAGCAGACATTTGAAAGAAATGTTATGGGTAGATTTGACAGACAGGATTATTTCTTCTGAGAACTCTCCCTGGCTTGTAGATGGCCATCTTCTCTCTATGATGTCTTCAAGTCATCTTTCTCTCTATGTCTTCATGTCGTCTTCTTAAAAGGACACCAGTCATATTGGATTAGGGCTCACCCCCAATGACCTCATTTAACCTTAATAACTTCTTTAAAGACTATCTGCAAATATAGTCATATTTTGAGGTCCTGGGGGTTTGGACTTCAACACATGAATTTTGGAGGGACATAATTCAGCCCTTAACAACTAACTAGAAATAAAACAGACCAGCCAGGTCCTTAACATAGCATAAAATGCTCAATAATTGTTACAGTCATCCCTTAAATTTCAGTCCTTTCCTCTTCCATTCAGGCCATGTAAATTCTCAAGTAGAAAGTAACTGCAAAGTAATATTACATGCAGAAAGGGCTTCTTGATGGAAGCCCTCTAGATACCAGAAGTTTAACTGTCCAAATACTAGTGGTCCTAAGCCTTGTCATAAGGAATAATCTTAGTTAATCCTTACTTTGACCTGCCTCGGGAATAAATCAGAGGCAAGAGGTATGTTCTGGTCCAGGCAGGGCTTCAAAAAAACTCACCCAGGAACTCTTCCCAATCCCCTTCCCTTATGGTGGAAAAGGTATTAAAGGCATTATTCATCCATCGCCTCCTATGACTATCAGCACGCAGGAAAACCATCTCAGAATTTAATTTTCTTTATATAAGGGTATCAGGACTGTTTTAGTTGCAAGTTACAGAAACAACTCAAATAAGCTTCAGCAAAGGCAATTTACTGGTTCATGGATCCCTAGAAAGTTTAATAACTGGAATTAAGGTTCAGAATCAGTCTTCGCTGGGATTCATCAACCAGTATATTCTCTCTTTGCCTAAGAGTCTGTTCTGTGATTCCAGTTTATAAAATTACAAGGACAGACTATGACTGGCTCAGCTTTGGCCAAGTGCCCAACATAAGACCAATCAGAGGTTCAAGGTTAACTGAGCACACAAATTCTTTTTAAAAATTTTCAAAACACAAATGTAAAGAAAGTCCTCGAAAAAGAAACACTATACTTGGGAATTCCCTGGCAGTCCAGTGGTTAGGGCTCAGCACTTTCACTGCTGAGGGCCCAGGTGCAATCACTTGTCAGGGAACTAAGATCCCACCAGCCACACGGCAGCCAAAAAAGGAAAAAGAAAAAAAAAAAAAAAGAAACTCCTAGAGATACTCTGATAATTTATAATATATTTATTATTTTGAGTATTTAGCTAAAAGGAATCTATCTAAAAATACTAAAGATTGAAAAAAAAGATTCTATATTATAGACAGCAATATAGACAGCAATATATTATATAGACAGAAATATATTATTTTTAGCCTAATACAATATTTACAATTATACTTGTTCATTTAAACTAAACAGAAAAGTACCTATTCTTATTTCTAATTTTATTTTTTTTGTTCACTGCAGTTCTTATAGCTTGAAAGTTAAATGTCGAGATCAAACTCCATTTCAGTGTAACTAGGTTTAGCTTAGCAAGTTAAAACTTGATTATACTGTTAATTTCTAATTTTATAGAAAAGAAGGGTTTACATGTTATTTTGAGGAAATCAAATGTTAAAAAATAATTTAATTTTTAGATATAGTTTTATGGGCAACAAGAATGGGAATAAAAGAGAAGGGGACAAAAAAGAATGATAATGGCAATTTCAATATTTGAAGTCTTTGTGGGTCTAATTCTGCTTTTTATCTTTTTTTACCTGATTCCTGCTCATTTTTTCTTTGTTGTTTTTGTTTTTTTGTTTGTTTGTTTTACAGTGTTTTTGTGATTTCTGATTGTGGGCTTGTACTCATGGAATTTTATCTGTAAAAATTCTTGGAGAGATGGAATAAAGTTAGGCTCTCCAGAGGGGATTTTCTTTTGATTCTCCCGGGCACAAAAGGTACAACTAGGGACAAGTTTAAGCTAAATTTCTTATCTTGGAGTCTTTAGACCACTGAGATTATAAAATTCTTGCTGGAAACAGTAATGTCGGTTTCTGATTATGATATTTCAAGGGAGAATTTTTTTAGTTATGCATTTTGTAATTTACCTTGCCGTCCTCTGTGAGATGGATTTATCTGTAGATCAGGTTAACAATGAGGATATATCCATTTTGCATTCCAGCACTGAATCCTGGGCTTTGTCACTTTCCTTGTGCCAGCAAGGACATGAAAAGTGAAATTCATGTTCACCCCACTCAGTAAATGCCCTTAGAGTGAGAAATACTTCAGTTCTCAGCAATTCTTTGTGAGAAAAATCATGTTTTCCTCTAAATTAATGTAGGAAAAAACACTTGATAAAATTCAGCATCCTCATCGATTAAAAACAAACAAACAAAAAACAAAGCAAACTAAAAATAAAAAGAAAATTTCTTAACTTGATAAAGGATATCTGCAAAAAAACCTACAACTTTTTTTTTTTAATATTTATTTATTCATTTGGCTGCACCGGGTCTTAGTTGCGGCACACGGGATCTTTGGTTGTGACATGAGAACTCTTAGTTGCGGCATGTGGGATCTATTTCCCTGACCAGGGATCGAACCTAGGCCCCCTGCATTGGGAGCATGGAGTCTTAACCACTGGACCACCAGGGAAGTCCAAAAAACCTAAAACTTAATGTTGAAATGTTCAAAGCATTTTATTTTAAAAATCAGGAAAAAAGAAAGTTGTCTACTATTACAATTTCTATATAATACTGAACTAGAGGTCTGGTTGGTGGAGTACACAAGGAAAAAATGAAAGTATAAGAACTGGAAAGGAAGAAATAAAGCTGGCATTACTAACAGAAGTTAGATTGCTTACATAGGAAATCCTAGAGAAAATACAGATAAATTATGATAATTAATAAGAAAGTTTTGAAGATTTGTTGAATAAAATAAAAATACAAAATTATTTGTATTTCTATGTGTCTCAAACGTTAGAAACTATCACTACACAAAAGAAATCATTGGAAGATACAATTTTAAAATATTTTATTAAAAAAGTATTTAGAGATAAATATAACAAATTTATGGGAGAAATAAAATCTTTTTGAAAAACATTATAGAAAATCCAAACAAATGGAAAAGTAAACCATATTCTTGGATTGGAACACTAAAACTTATAATACAAGTATAAGTCCCCTTCAGATTGATCTGTAGATTCTAAAATATTTCAATCAAGTTTTTTGCATGTGTAGGAGGTGGCATTGACAAGCTTTTCCCAAGACTTATATAGAAAAGTAAAGGGCCACAGGAACAAAGGTATTCTTGAAGGAGAATAGAAGAACTTATCAAATTTTTACAGTTATTTTAAAATTCTAATAATTTTAGCAGTATAATATTGGTAAAGAGGTACAGTAAAACACAGACCCAAAAACTAGATTATAAATACAGTATATGGAAACTTGATTCATGAAAAGTCTAACTCTGAAGATCAGCGAGGAAAGCATAAACTATTCAATACATGGTGCTAAGACTATGGTTTCTAGTTTTAAAAATTTATTTCTGCCTTACATCATACAAAAAAATTTCAAATTGATTAAAGACTTAAATGTAAAAAGCAAATGTTAAAACACAGAAGATAAAGGGTAAGATTTCTTAAGTGGAAAATATAAAATATAAGCAAAACAGGAATGTTTGCTAAGTTTTACTGCATTAAGATTAAGAGCTCTGTCCATAAAAGGGCACCTTAAAGAAGTGAAAAGACAATTCATGAACTAGAAAAGGACACTTGTCACACAAATAAAGAAGAATGGATTAGTATATGTATTGCCTAAAATTCAATTTTTAAAAATTGTTTAAAAGGAATCAGTACCTCATAGAATAGGAAGCTCTAATTGTCAATAATATGAGAAAAGATACACAATCTTATTAGTAATCAAGGAATTGAAAATTGAAACTCTGAGTTTTTATTTCACCTTCACAAAATTGATAAAAAATTTTAAAGTATCTGACAATATTAGGTGCTGACAAGAATGCAGATCTATCAGAACATTGATATTTATACTCCTGGTAGGGGTATAAAATTGATACTTTGAACAACAGTTAGCAATTATCTAATAAATTTGAAATTTTCCATACTCTATGACTCAGCAATTTCATTTTCAAGCATATATTCTAGAGCAAAGTTTCTCAGCCTTGTACTATTGGCATTTTAGTTCAGATAAGTCTTTGTTGTGGGAGCCGTCTTGTGCCTTATAGGATGTTTAGGGCATCCCTGGCCTTTACTTACTAAAAACCAGTAGCATGCTCCAAGTTATGATAACCAAAAATGTTTCCACACTTTGCCAAATATTCCTCAGGGCAAAATCACTCCAGGTTAAGAACAACTTGCCCTAGAGAAATTTTTGTACCTATCCACTTGTACATGTTAAAGAATGTTCATAGCAGGACTATGTGTAATAGTAAAAAGAAAACATAAAGAACTGAAGCAACCCAAAAATCCATCAACATTAAAGAGGAGAAATAAATTATGTCATAAAATGGAATACTATACAACAGTGTAAACTAATGGATTATAGTTATGTGCAGTAAATGGTTGAAACTCAAGACTTAATGTTAAATGGAAAAGTAACATTCATTTACATATTATTGCAAACATGTAAACCAAACAATAGTATGTTTAGGGATGCAAATACATGAGACAAAATTACAAGGGAAAACAAGGGATAGAGAAAATTTAGAATAATGTTTAACTCGTTGAAATGAGGGTTAAGTAATTGTAGAAGGGAAACAAGGGACTTAAGTATTTTTGATTTGTTACTTATTATGTATTTGAAATTTTACTTTTTAGCTACTAAATATCAATAAAAAATTTTTAAAGGAAACAAGTATTTTAACCTTATAAACTGTGTAAAACAATTCAGTAACACCCCAGAAATATATTTTTTAATTTATTTAATAATTTTAGTTTATATATTTGATTGGTATGTTTATGTATTTGAAATAATTTTAGAAGCCAATTTAGAATATTGCTTAGGAAAATTCGGTGGTTAAAACAAAATGGATTAACCATTCATTAAGAAAGACATTCTGTCTTCAAAGACAATGGCTACTAATAGATAACATATTCAACTAACTGCTTTAAAAGCAGGGCTTTTTTTTTTTCTTAAATAGGATAATCTAATGGTAGTAATCAGTGCACAGAGTGAACTCCCTCTTGTAAAAAGCCCATCAATTGTTTTTCCTAATTAAGATGAATATTATTCCTGTGAAATGAACCAAAAAGTTGTTTGAAACCGGAAATCCCAAAGGAGATCTATAATCTACAAGAATAATTGCATGCAATTTTAATTGAAAGAAAAGGAGAGGCCTGTTTTTATCTTTGCTTTTTTCAAAACCTTGAAAGTAATCAACCTGTTGGCCAATTAACAATGTTTTAATATTATTATCATCTGACCTAAAAATGGACATTTGATATATTGGAAACTGTTGTAGAATTTTAAAAAATAAATGGCAAAATGACTACTGGCTATAGTTAAGTCCAACATGGCACTTTTATCATTAACGAAATAAAGTTACAAATTTGTATTAATATCCCCAGAAATAAAGTATATTTTATTGTTGATTAAAGATTAGATGCTGTGACTATTCACAGAAATATGCACTCAAAACTTTGTTCCTTGTGAATGAGAGGAAACATCTATTTTGTTGAAATGCAAATTACACTGAGAAATTTTCTTTATTTAAATTGTTGTCATTTATCTCCAATCTATTAAAGATTTTTGGTAATGCTGAAGATTTATTCTGTTCAGTTTTAATAGATACATGTCAACAAAATATATATTTACATTTCAACTCATTTCACGTAGTAATTCAGAACTTTGGCTGCTTATTTAAATTTGCACACTTATAAGTCAGAAAGAAATAATTTGAATAAGCAGATGTATTATTTATCCAATAATTTGTTACATTGACCCTGCTCTTGCTGATGGACAGGAGGTTAATTTTGTTTGCTTTCTAAAATGTCATGCTATGTTCCTTGCACTAAAGATGTTACGGAGTGGACGCAAAAAATAAAACTATAAATTAAATTTTTGATTCCCGGTATTTCAGTTTAGCATCTCGGCAGCATAAACCTATTAGAAATATATATTTCATATACAAATAGGGATGAATTTGGCTCCCCATTCTTTAGAAGGGTCTGATGTTAGATTTTCTCTCACACACTAAATATAGTGGTACCTCATTCAAGGTGAGAAAATTCAGGTTAAATTTCTAGGTATGTTTTAAAAATAGTAATATGGAAAGAATATCAGCAAAATACACAGTATATAATCTCTCATTTACAGTATATAATTTGAATCGATATAAGTGAATTTTGCAAATAAGTGAAATTTACCCTTTTAATCATTAAAACCTGTTTCATTTTAACAACTTCCAAATTGCCCAATATTATCTTTTGCTCTGTATAGTAAGTTTAAGGATATATTATTTCATTGCAAAATTCTAGGGCTAGAAAGGAATTTAGATTTTATTAAAAATCTTCCAGTATGACTGCTCAATTTAACAGATCAGGAATTTTGAACCCAAGTGTATGATATGTCTTACTCAATATCATACAACTAATCTTTGTTTCCTCAGTTCTTACTGGTGGTGAATAGGTGTGAAAAGCCTCTAGCTTTTCAATGTGTTCTTCTCTGGTCCCTCCCAGCTTTGCTAGTTTGCCTTCCAGTTAGTGAGCTAGACAATCAGAGAACCAGTTCTGTCATAATTTTATGCAAACTGAGAGCAAGTAAGATGGAAGTGAGGACCTGGGAAGCGTTAATGTGAACTGTATTAGATCCTAACTAGAGCACCTCTCCCTCCCTAAAATGTCTTCTAAAATTATTGGCTTATTTCCAGATAAGTTGCTGGACACGTGAGATGTAACTACAATTGATATTTTAATGCTGAGTTTACAATGTATGATAAATTACTCTTGAGAAGAAATCTTTAATCTCAAAAATATTTGATTATTTGCGTTATTTATTATGCTTACTATTAACATGATTTATTAACATTATTTTAGGTTAAAACCATCTCTTCTGCTAACATACTTTGTTTTCTTTTAATCTTGGATCTTAAAATAAGTCTGCACATTCAAGTTGCAAAGATGACAATTGGTTGTAGCTGGGTAAATTACACAGTAGATTTTAGATCAAAGTTTTCTGCTATTACTATCTAGTATGATCTACTGACAAAGTGTGAGTTTATTTTAAAAGGTTTACCTTCATATTTTGGCCTTTTCCTACATAGATTTTTCCTCCTTCTGAAAAAAGTTCATAAAACACCAAATTCTTATATGCTAAAAACCAATGTGAAGCTGCAGATATTTTTATTTCAGTTTAAAAAGGTTTATTTTTTTTTCACATATATGCCTGAATTCTAGGAGTGCTTCTGTACTGGAGTAAAATTAATAAAAGTAATAGCTTCAACCTGGTTTTAATCCTTCATTATTTTATTGTATAATTTTACTCAATTAATATTCAATTTATATTTTTAGTTCCTTATGGGATTAGGAAGGTTTGGAAGGTTTTTGTTTTCTTTTTTAATTGTATAAGATCATTTTGGTTATGCAATTGGCACAAAGAGGTATTTCCTCAACTGTATGTATATATATATGTATATATATATTTCGTTAATAATAATATATTGTTTTGAATAGCCTGTTATTCAAATAATGCTTTTCTTCGGATAAGAATAATCCATATTTATTAAAGGAAATTCAGAAAATTAAGAAGAAATGAAGACTACTAAACTACCTATGTTCCCACTGTTTGTGTGCCTTTTGTTAGTCTTTTTTCTAAGCCTACAATATGATCCCAATTCTCTCTCCTCTCGATACACAAGCACAAATGTGCACAACATATAACGTATTTATAATGTGTTCTGCTTTTTCACTTAACATAGCACTTTTCGATGATTGGTTTATTTCAAAGTGATTTTTTTCTACAGTGAGAAATTCCTTCTTTTTATAGGGAACATGCAAGAACCAATGGGGGGAAGAACTTAGTAGGAGACAGTAATAACTTGTTAAGAAATATAATTTTACATGGACCTTTCCCATTCAATAAGATTGATTTTTATTGTTATTTAAATTGTAAAGAGGTTATGATTAAGACTAAATTTAATATTACCATTTCAAGTCATATAAACATAAAGACAACAAAACTATGAGTTTAGACAAAATCATACAATAGCTAGCTTGCCTTGGAGAAGTTATGATATATAGTTTTAAAATTCACAGATGCTGCAAAGCCCTGGTCAAACATAGATTACAATCAGTTTTTATGTAACAGTAAAAATTCCAAAGGACTCTTACCCACCCACTCTCAATATGTATCACAGATATGCTTTTTCTTTTTGCTCATAGAATGTAAACCACATTTATTTCTATATCTGTGTGTATTTTAAAATAAATTACCGCAGAAAACAAAATATGGAGTACGCTGTGTTCAAATGCAAACCAACAGAGACAGCAAAAACCTTATATTCCCTCTGAAGAGCCTGTAGCGTAGTTGGTGAGAATTTTGGAATGCTTATAGAATTTGAATGCGGTATCCATTTATTTCAAGAGTATATGCTACCTTATAATTATCAGATCGTTCAATACATTTAGCATATGATACTCCACTTTTATTATAACAATTCACTTTTTCTTGTTTGTGTTCAGTACTATCAAATATAGAAAGAGCTCTTTACTTACCATTCTGGGAAAGATGAAATTTATCATTGTGCCATAAATACCCTGGAAAGCAAAGAAAATATTATTATTTATTATATCGCCATCCACAGGGATCCTAACTGCCAAATGTAATGCATCAGCACCAAAACAAAAATGAAGTAAATCTATTGCAGAAAACACAAATCAGTGTTCTAAGAATTCTTGAATGTGTATTACATGCCTTTGGACAGAGCTACCTTAGGATTAAACAACTGTTGTGATAAGTACTTTCAAAGTCAGGAATAAAACATTTTATTTCCCCCCAAAATATTATTGGATTAAGAGAATACTGTCAAAAGTTTTTTTTTTTTCTTTCTCCCCTTTAGCTCAGTTGAATTTTTCATTGATAACAGATAGGACAGCTATACTTAAAACTCTTTAAGGAAAACTGAGGGGCATTTTACTTTCTTGAAGTCAGCATTAATGACCATTGCATCTATTTATATGCAAATACATTTCCTTTTTGGAATCTTGAACTGAAAATCTGATGTAGGAGCTGAAAACAGAATTAAGAGTCCAAGCTCCTATTTTTCCACACTAAATAAGTGGTAACAAAGAGCTACATTTTTTCTTATTGTTTTCTGTTGATTAAAAACAGGTTTTAATTGCATCACATGGTAAGAATCAGAACAAATTTGTATTTTGAAAAGGTATATATGTTCTTAAATTTATTCTGTCCTTTAAAATTTTTAAATTAACATTGACTTTCGCAATTAATAATTAGTACAAAATAACCTTTCTTAGTGTCAACAGTTCTAATATATGTATACATATAGCTGATTCACTTTGCTGTACAGCAGAAACTAACACAACATTGTAAAGCAATTACACTCCTATAAAGATATTTTTTTAAAAAAAAGAACATGTCAGGATGTAACAAAATATGCTTTTCTCATATCCTGATATATAATATCATTACATATTGGTCATTCTCTGTTCCTTTATGTTCTTGTAAGAATCATAAACTTTTGGTCATTTTCTGTTCCTTTATGTTTTTGTAAGAATCATAAACTTAATCTAGAGAAAAACACACTGAGTACATCTCCCTCTGCTAAAACTAGGTGATAGCATAAATAACATATGCAGAAAAGGGATTTACTTTAATTTTTGGATAATGACATTTCAGATCCTTTGATGTTTTTTTCGAATAAAGTAATCCTGACTAAAAATTATAATGTGTTAGTGTAACTTGAAATCATTATTTCCAAGAAAGGTGATGTTTCAGTAAATGAAAATTAGTGAAAATTTCAAATGACAAATACTGACAAAATTTACTGACTTTTCGCTGGAGGATAAAATTAAGATTTGAAAGGTGTCCTACTTAGTTTTTCACATAGAAAATATCTTATTTTTTAGACATTTTTAATCTAAAGAAACATTTGGGTAGTAAATGTGTCTGACATTCTGTAATAATTGAGGAATTCTCCCCACAAGCATAGTTTCTCCTAAGAAAGCTGTTTTTCATATTTAATTATAAATATTAATAAGTTATTTCAAAATTTTTTGTATTTATTGATGTTTAATGAAAGATTTTCAAGGGAAAATTTTAGACTTAGAAATACTTTATTGTGTGTAGTGCTTATTTCTAAAGAATTATTAATACAACTTTTGATATTATAGCTTATATTTATAATACTAAACTGCTAAAAAAAAAAAATCAAAGTATTTTTAAGCATCAGCTCCTGAAGAGGGCAGCACGTTCTAGATATTATTGAATTTCAAGCTCAAATATGACAGCTTTGGCTTTAGTATACTTTTTTTTAAGAACTAGAGGGGAAAAAAATGGATTTTTTTTTAATAGATGTCTACTCCCATGATACAATAAACCAGCAGAAATTCTAGGCAGCTGCAGACCAAGGTCAAAACTGTATTTGATTATTACAAAAGAACATTCAAATTAGACACCTAAAGCAATGTATTTAGAAAGGGAACAACAAAATACTAGTAAGGAGACTTTCCATGAGGAATGTGTTTTATCTTAATACTGCAGATAACTTTTCCTATTGGCAGTGCATTGACTGTCAAAACTACTAAAGGGGTTAGATTTAATTATCTCACTTCTTGCACATTTCATCTCAATTGCTATGGCAACATTCACTTGCCTCAGCAGCAATGCACACTTTAATCAGATATTTCCTCCTCATTTCTCTATGAGCCAAAACTGTGTAGTCAAATTTACAACCAAGTCCTGATAAACCTGATAACACTTCTTACAATGGGCAACTTGCCTCCACACACACATATAAATATTTTCCAAGAGGTTTGTAACTATTGGACAAGTATAAGACTTGATAAGAACATACACTTGGACTTTCCTACTTCATTGATATTTCTTTGCTATTTCTGTCACTATTCTTTAATAGAAGTTTTTTACAAATTCAAAACTCACTCCAGCAAGTCACTAATGTGGGTCACCTGACCTCAATAGGAGAGCCGATGAGTAAACAACCTCCAACATTCAGATGTCAACCCTCCTCAAAAGCCTATTGAATTATTTACCTTTTATCTGAACATACTTTGAATTGGCACATCAAAGAGGCTTTTTCTATTTCTTGAAAGCAGGGAAAAGAAGGAAAGAAAATAATTCAAGACAAAGCAAAATCTGATATAGGAAGAAAACTGTAGAGTAACAGACTTAAATGGATGGCCAAGCATGAAGAAAATTTGGTTAAGCTTCAGTAATGAAGCAATTTTAATGAGAAGTGAAAGCATGATGATGCATTAAATTGTTGATGTCACGTGGGTGAATATTAACCATCTACATTGTTGGACAAATCATCACTTTAGCATTTTGTAAAAGACTAGAGAAACTTTTGTGGGCAGATAAGGAATATTCAAACTGTCTTCAAGTCCGATTTAAAGTGTTAGCTTATTATATTTTTATAAATGTTTGGAATTTTTAAAAATGGTAACTTTTAATTTGATACCGTGTAATAAAAATTATTTTAAACTGTGATTAAGGAGCAAAGTAATCTAAGGTCTTCCTAACAATTTTAGTGGCTGCTATAAATTTGTATTTAGATAACAAACATTTTATCCTGAAGCTGTGATAGTTCTTCGGTGAGAAATTTTATACCAGTACCTGACAGTAATATTTCAGCATGGTTTTTCAATCACCACTTAGTAGTGTCTAGTAAAATTTTCATTAATTGAGACCACCAAAAAGATGCTTTCTGTACCTGGTTCTACCAGTCCAACATTTTAATAGCAATTTCTAGATTGCATCTTATGTATTACAGACCACTAAACATAGCATTCAATCAAAACCTAACCAAACATAAAAAATATTCTGTAAAATACAAGTCATATATTTTGAGCTTTGAGCTGATTATTAGCAGATTATGTTCAAAATGTAGTTATTGAAAAGCTAACTTCTCATTAATGATGAAGTTTGGAAGCCGCATAACCTTAGGAATAGCTGAAGGAATAGATGTTTAATTAAAAACAGAAACCTATACAGGAGGGGAAGCATGAAACCTGTCTTCAAATATTTGAAAGTCTTATGTAAAGGAGACATTGAGTGTCTTAGAAAGCTAAGACAAATGATACAAGTTCCATAAAAGCAGATTCCAGCTCTCTATAGAGAAAAACTTAAAACAATTAGAATTACTTAAACAATGGCACAAGCTATGAAGCACCAAGTTCCTAGTCTAAGCATATTCCATGTACTGTTTGCATATGAACCCTTTATTTTCTGTTGCTTGATTCTGGGACAACGTTGCAAAAATGTGGTTGAAGCACTCCACAAATTTGGATCTGGAAGTTCAGATGGGTCTAAATGAATTTTTCAAGTACCAGTGCTTTATACTGGTATGGAAACCTAGCAATGGTCTGCAAACAGCATATTCAGCAGGTAGTTTGCGAATCCTACTCTGGAGAAATGGTCTAAATGAGATAAACAAACAGTTCTTAGTGAAGAGCTATCTAAAACCTCCAAGGAGACATGTAAATTGGTCCTAACTGGCATTCCTTCAAGAACCTCAGTAGATGGCAGGGATTGAATAGAGGTGAAGAATGAGCTCCCCCGTTCATTCTTGACTTGGCTCTTCTGCCTGAAGCTGCGGTGCTGCCAGACAAGGTGTACACCACTGCCTATGTTAGACTTGTTCTCTGGATGAAAGGAAGATTTTGGCATTATTCTCAAACTCTATATTCACTTAAGAAATAGTAATTGCTCAATTAAGGGTCCAGAGCTTTTTTTCTGTACCCAGAGAAATGAGAAGTTAAAGAGAAAATTGAACTCCACGTGGGAATGCTCATCTTCAACAAGATTGCTGAATAAGATAAAGTTGTAACCGATTTGAAGGTTATAAAGAAGTTGTTGATTCTTGAGTCAAAGTAATGTTTACTTTTTGTGTAATACTAGATTCCGTAAAGTTCTAGTTTATATTAGGTGGAAATAGTCTTTTTACTTAGTTTGATTTTGAAATTTCCTTGTGTGATCCTCTCTTGAATCACGTTGAAGGAACCAAGGGGCTCACAAAGGTCTTGCGCAGTATCTAACCTTTATGTACTCCAGTGCTGTTGCTTAGAGCATGAGATCTTTTGAAGAATGGCTGTCTACCAGAAGCATCTCTTTCTATCTAAAGAGCTGATGAGTTGTTTTGCAACACCAAGAAATGCTAACTTGTATTTTTACTCTCAAAGACTATGGGATGTTAATACTTCATTAAGTATTTTATCTCCCTTGCCCCTCCAGGCCTCTGCAAATCAAATCTTTACATTATGTTGTTTAAAATTACACCTGCTGAGGTTTTGCTGGCAAATGGTCTTGAAACTTGTTTCCAAAATCCTCACCCGCAAAAGCTTTTACTAGCCAGTCCCATTTGGTTGGCTGTGCTCCAACCAGTCTCTGGTGAACACGAACATAAGTTACAGAGAAACAGAAATATTTCCATGGCACCCTGGAGGAACGTTTTGATCCAAAAGACACTACTAGTAAACCAAAGTGTCATTGCAAATTCATGAACATTTCCTTATGTCATGCGTAGCAGTAGAAGGAAAGGGCTGCATTTGTGCAATGGTTGTTCCATGTGTGTAAACCTAGTCCCCAACTTTAGATCAAAGACTGTCTTCAATCAACAAGTATTTATTTAGTGCCTACCATGTCTGAAAGTTAAGGAGCCACAAAAGGACAAACAGCAGCTACATTAAAATTCTGGTAGCAGAAACGAACACACCATTGTAAAGCAATTATACTCCAATAAAGATGTTAAAAAAAAAAAATTCTGGTATTTATTGAATGAATGAAGAAAAATACATTGCTGGCCTAAAAAATCCTTACAATCATCTATAGGGTTATGAATTTAACATGAAACAAAGCACAATATCTCTGTTTTGTCTCTACCAGTTAAAATGTTAATCTATTTCATGCCACAGAAGCTTTTAATATATTTCTACATTACTTCCTTCATTTAAGTAGATTTAACTGAGAAAAAGCACAAATCATGTAGTTTTACCCAATATGGTCCTGCACCCCTACATCTACCAGCTTGCACTTCTTACCTGTGGAGTTTAAGGTATCTCTAGTGAACCATTATTGCTCTGACTGTGAGCTTAATGAGGGCAGGGGAAATCTGCATTTTTGTTTGCATTCTGGCCAGTGCAACAGTGCCTGGTAAACAATAATAAGCATTCAGAAAATGATTATTCAATGAATAATGTATGAATAGTAAGAGGAATGAAATGGCGTTGACCTAAATTCAAGAAGTATTCAGGAAGGTTAGTGTAATTTGAAATGGTCTTAGTTTGACAGAAGATATGAGATTTTTTCACTGGGCCTTCAGGAATGGATGGGGTTTAAATAGCAGGTAGGAAGGAAATAAAGTATTTCTAGTAGAGTTAAGAACATGAGCAAAATTCAATTGCTTTGAAAGCAGAGATATTAGTGAAAGGATTTAATCCTTCTTGATGGGACCATGGGTTGTATTATGGGTTAGTGATTTTGTTTGGTTTAGATTAATAGGTATTGTAGAGAAGTGCTTCTCAAATTTTAATTTGCATATCTGGGGATCTTGTTAAACTGTAGACTTTAATTGGTAGGTCTGGATTGAGGTATGAAATTATCTATTTCTAACAAGTTCCCAGATGATGTTGGTGCTGGTGCTAGACCCTGAACTGCAAGACGGCAGAGGATCCTTAAAGCTAGACAGTCATTTGCACTTGATACAGCAGGCATTTGAGAACTACTCTATGTTTTCCGGCAGTTATGGCATACTGAAAACTGCATTTAGGAAGATTAGTATGTCAACCTCATGGAAAGTATGCTAACAAAGAGAGAACGTGGACTTTATCTGTATATTTCACAGATTTGGTGCTCAATTACCTGTTGATTGATTAGTTTGTGGGGACATGGTCAATTCAAAAGCACTTTCTCAATGGAATAATTGTGGGCCCACTGACTTTTTGAAAACAAGTCAAATTTAGGTAAAACACATAGGGAATCAATGAATGTTCTTTCCCTCCTCTCCATCTGGAAAAACTGCATTTATTCTTTAAAAGACTTGAAATATTAGCTCTTCTGTTCTTCTCACACTATAAAATGTAATTATTCCCTCGCAAGTATCTCTCAAACTCTGATCTTATTATATCATAATAATAATAATTAGATAATAATAATTAGTAATAGTAGTACAACTAGTGTTTTTTGAATGCTTATTAATAGCGCCAGGCAAATTGCTAAGTTTTATAATTAAATCCTTATAATAATGCTGTGAGGAATATTGCTATTATCATCCCTATTCTTACAGATTGAAAAAAAATCTGCGTGCCCTAATATGGTGTCAGGTACATAATAAATAGATTTATTCAGAGAGCGATCAATCAAAATGTATTCTAAGAAATCACTGATTTATTTTATTTTATTTTTAAAATTTATTTATTTTTGGCTGCGTTGGGTCTTCGTTGCGGTGTGTGGGCTTCTCATTGTGGTGGGTGGCTTGTCTTGTTGCAGAGCATGGGCTCTAGGCTCACGGGCTTCAGTAGTTGTGGCACACGGGCTCAGTTGCTCTGCGGCATGTGGGATCTTCCCGGACCAGGGCTCAAACCCATGTCCCCTGCATTGGCAGGCAGATTCTTAACCACTGTGCCACAAGGGAAGTCCAAGAAATCACTGATTTCTTAACATAGCTTCTGTTTTTGCATGATATCTTTGTCTTTGTTCCTTGATCTCCAATAATTGTGACAATGGTTAGAATTAGTGAGTGTTTCCTATGTTCCAGGTACTACTTTAAGCAATTTACATGTGTTGTCTCATTTAATGCTCATAATAATCCTAGGACTTGGGTGTTATTATTACTCTCATTTTACATATGAAGAAAATGAGGTATAAAGAGGTTAAATAATTTGTCTAAGTTTCCATAACTATAGAGCAGGAGATTTGTATTTTGAACCCATTATAGTATGTTATTGACTTTAGCCTAACTTGTCCTTAGTAACATGGAATTCTGAGTGTTTTCTTAAATGAATACCATAAATTTCTTCAAATGATAATATTTGTGAAAAGTTAATTTTCTCCCAAATTAAGAAAGAGTCCATGAAGTCCAAGAAGCCTTGTTATTATTTCTTGGCTTCTGTCAGCACACCACCATGCCTGACGAAAAGGAACTCCCTGAAGTTGGCATCCATTTAGCATGGGGCAAAATCTTTTCGATAAAATGCCAGCAAATCTCAGATAACCTGGGGCCCACATACTTCTCACCTCTCCAGTCATATTCCAGCCCCCTTATACCACAACTCAATTCCGCAGAAGAATAAAGAATATTCCTCAAAATAGGGAAAGGTGTATTCAAAAGGTAGTCTCCTTTAAATTTTTTTTCCTTTGGGGAAAGATAGCCAGCTTCTGTGATCCCTTGCTAGTAATAGGAATAATAATGACAATCTTCCAGATAGTTTAAATGTGCAGATATGGTAACAATTATTACTTGTTTGACCAGCTAAACTAGAGATCAAACACAAGTAAAACATTTCATTTTATTCCACTACATGAGGGTAATATTCTAATCTAAATATTTAATATTTAAATTATAGACAAATTTGATATTACGATGTCATAGTTTTTAAAATTATGTACTTTCATATTTGTTTTAAAGAAAAGTATCCAATATTCCTGTAGTATCCTATCAGTTGGCACATTACTTGTTATGTTAATATTGATCTCATGATTAAGGGGATCATTGTAAAATTGCTCATTTTTTCCCTTTTTTTACAACTATATTAAGTATTTATTTATTTATATCAGTATGGACTTGTGGATATACATTTTATCCAGTGGGATATAATCTGCTGTTACTATTAGTCAGTTTGATTTTCAAGTAGTCTCAGATACGGTCATCATGATTCCCATTAACCTGACTTCTTTTTTGACATGTCCCTGGCATCGTATGAGTAACTTCCATACTTTTGGCATAGTAAGATATTCTAGGCTCATTTTTGTATATTTCATGTCCCAGCTCAGGAATCAGCTATTTCTCTAAGAAGTCCTTTTTTTTTTTTTTTTTTTTTTAAGTTGAGAATGATATTTAGAAACCAAGGTTTGGGAGGAAAGTGTGCAGATGTGCCCATTGTTTTGGGTGTGTCATTGTTCTCAGGATCTGGAACCAAGGAAATATATGTATGAAAAAATTCATCTATTTATATATCTATCTCTACATGTATGTACACATATTAACATCTCTATTTACCTCTGTCTCTATCTATGAAACTTTAGGAGTTCACACTGATATCTCCATTCCAAACCAATGCAGTTTCTCTCTTTTCATATTTGTAACTACTTCCTGCAACAATGAAAACCCTATCTCCCGATTATCCTTAACATAGTTACCTATTTGATCAATCTCGCTGTGTGTAACCAATATCCTATTGCTGCTAAACACACCCTCCACCCTTCTCACCCTTCCTGAGCCACAACACTGCTCTTTAGGCTGCAGAGGCTCTCCTCGTCCACACTCCCTACGGATGCTTACCTTCTTTGTTCCCTTACAGTGGATTTAGTCCTAAATTGCTCAGGAAAAAAAGGGAAGTAAAGAGAATAAAAGGCAAGGGGAAAGGAATATGAAAAAGAAGAAGAGACCTGAGAACTTGAAATACTTTTAACTTGCTTGTCTGCTGTGTGGATTCTAATGCTGCTGCATATTACAGACTTAACTGAAAAGTTTTCTTTTTATTTCAGAAACTAAAAACAAAATAATAAGCCCACTTTAACTAACTAGACTTCACATATTTGGCAAATATTTATTAAGTGCCTGCTCTGTGCCAGTATAACAAATTTTAGTAAAAACCCAATTAGCGGGCTTCCCTGATGGCGCAGTGGTTGAGAGTCTACCTGCTAATGCAGGGGACACGGGTTCGAGCCCTGGTCTGGGAAGATCCCACATGCTGCGGAGCAACTGGGCCCGTGAGCCACAACTGCTGAGCCTGCGCGTCTGGAGCCTGTGCTCCGCAACGGGAGAGGCCGCGATAGTGAAGAGGCCCGCGCACTGCGATGAAGAGTGGCCCCCGCTTGCCGCAACTAGAGAAAGCCCTCGCACAGAAACGAAGACCCAACACAGCCAAAAAATAAATATAAATAAATAAATAAATAAATAAAAGATTACTATTAAAAAAACCCCAATTAGCTGCAGTTCTCAATTGATCAATATATTTTACTTATTTGCCTTTCAGGGAAATTGGCCAATCATAAGAAATCACATCCAAACTGAAATTTATTCAAAACAGGGTCAGTTATCAAGTCAGTATGGATTTTACTGTAACTCCCATGACATATATTATACTATATAATAATAAATAATATTCAGAATTATGGTTCTAAAAAAGAATATGAAGTTCAATCATAATCAAAATATTGCCATGGTCACTACAGAGATTTTAGAAATCTTTTCAACAAATATAGTTAGTTTTATTCACTTACCTACGAAATTATATTCCCCAAACAACGAATTTCTAGTTTATTTATTCACTCGAGTATTTATGAAGAATCTATATGTATCAGACACATTTTAAGAAAATAAAAATCTATCTAACTTTCTGTTCTCATGGAGCTTACTATCTAGTGGGGGGAAAAAAGACAACAAACAGGCATATGTTGTATGCCAGTTTATTGTAAATACTAAGAAGAAAAATAAGATGATAAAATAGAGTATGAATGAGTGGAGGTAATGGTAGGTGAGCTGTCTTAGACAGATGGTTAGTTTTTTGTCATTAGTTTGTCATTTTATCCAATGAGATTATCTTTCTCAGGATGAGAAATATATTATTCTCATATTTGTTGGCTGGTTTTCTTTAAGTTTGGGTCAAATTTACAGTGAACTCTTAGCTGCATCTAAATCATTTTGTAAAAATTAGAAAATATCAAACAAGATGGTAAATTGGGAAGGTAGAAGGGAAAGAAAGCCTTAGTTGAGGAAGCAGTTCAAGTGGACTTTTAAATTGAAAAAGAAACTTTGTGGGGATTCCCTGGTGGTCCAGTGGTTAGGACTCCACACTTGCACTGCCAAGGGTGAAGGTAAAATCCCTGGTTGGGGAACTAAGATCCTGCAAGCTGTGCAGCCAAAAAAAGAAAAAAAAAGAAAAAGAAAAAGAAACTTTCTTATATTGCTTAGGATTTCTACATGAGTTACAAAATCTTCATAATTTTTTAAAATTATTTTTATTAAAAAAATGTCATAGTGGGGGCTTCCCTGGTGGCGCAGTGGTTAAGAATCCTCCTGCCAATGCAGGGGACACAGGTTCGAGCTCTGGTCCAGGAAGATCCCACATGCCACAGAGCAACTAAGCCCATGCACCACAGCTATTGAACCTGCACTCTAGAGCCTGCGAGCCACAACTACTGAGCCCGTGCGCCACAACTACTGAAGCCCGCGCGCCTAGAGCCTATGCTCCACAACAAGAAAAGCCACCGCAATGAGAAGCCCTCGCACCAAAACGAAGAGTAGCCCTCGCTTGCTGCAACTAGAGGAAAGCCTGCGTGCAGCAACAAAGACCCAACACAGCCAAAAATAAAATAAATAATATAAATAAAATTTTTAAAAAGATAATTATCTCTAAAAAAAAGTCATCGTAGCTGAATTATACTTCAGTCTGCTGATAGAGCTTATGTGTCCTTGAACAAGAATGAACAGAAAATGAAGCAATTGAGATAGACAAAATCTATAAATCTTCCTATTGTTCATTAGCCACTTTCCAGATAAATATTTCTGTAACTCCCACAAATAGTGACTCAATTTTAACCATTTAGGTTGTGGATATGGTCCAAAAGTCTTCTATTATTCCCAAGCAAAAACTGGCATTTTATTTTTTACCTCAATAGGTATATTTCTACTCTAATAATACCATTATAAATTTAAAGAATTGATATTATCAATTAAGAGGAAAGAAAAGTAAGAATATGAAAGTGGTTAATTCTAAGATAGATTAGTAAACAGAAGTCAGTAGTATCCATATGTAAAGAAAGAGTGTTGGACAAGGGAATTTGAGTTCTGGATTGAACGCTTCCTAATACTTGTGAAACTTTGGGCAAATCACTCCTACTCTCTTATCTCTAGTCTTCTCTTTGGTAAAATGAAGATGATGTTAGCTTCTGTCTAAAGTCACCACTTAGAAATAAGATCCTAGAATTAAAACAAACAAAAAACCCAATAAAAAATATACTGGTTCTATGTATTTCTACATACACACTTTCTCTCTTGCTACATATATACTATTAAAGGAAAAATTGTTTTTTCAGTCAAATAAGATAATATGTTGATATTCAATTATTAAAATTCCTTTTCAGTAAGATTACTGTTCTATTCCTTTCAATCCTTTCAAAAATTACAGTAATCCTCTCAAATGATTACATTTGAGAAAAAAGAAAGGGTGGGAGAAAGACCTACAGTATGTTTTTCTGTTGATCTTTATTTTTTGATAGTGTTCACAAAATATGACTACATCTTAATGATTTAGATTTCACACATGTTCAAAAATATTTTACGGGAAAAAATCCTGGTACATTCTACATTATTTCTCAAATAAATAATATTTAAAGTACAAGTTTGAATTAGTTTACTTATTCTTGAAGAGAACAGTAGCCAAAAATAGCTACTATACTATTTAAATTATTGGCAAGAGAATCCAATAATAAGGCTTATTAACTATAATAATATCTTGACTTTTATATAGTACATTTATTCACAGTAGAGAACACTTTACACAATATGCATATCATTTTTGTAGCTCATTCTCAAGGGAACTTTATAAAATATAAGTTAGTTTTAAAAATATTTGTTTCTTTTACTCATTTTGCCTTCATAATATTTAGCATCCTATACTTTCAATTTAATAAATTATTCCTTTTTAATACATACCAATGTTAACATTATACACATATACTTGCAAAGGCACAATGTCCACTGGCAAGGAGCATAAAACTGGCATTATAAAAATCAAAATCAAAACGAAAAACTTTCCACAAAATAATCAGAATATACAAAGAAATGACTCTGAACTTTCATTTTATTTATCCTTGTGCATTATAATATTATATAATAAATTGTATTTTAATTTATTTCTTTTTAACCAAGCAGTACTGAATCCATTGAAAAATCTCCTCTGACATGACATGCTTTTATATCCTTCTCTGAATTGATGAGCATAGGAATACTTATTCTTTTGGCCTCAAGCCATTTTATAAGGTAAACAAAGTTACATGAGGTTTTATTAAAACCTCAAACACAAAACTAGCCAACCACCACGTGGATGACAAATTTGAATGGGAGGGAAAAGCAGCTCAAAGACCTTGCAAGCTGGCTGATACAATATATAAACACTGAGCAGCCTAGAAACCACAGGACAAACCTACCATTTTCTCCCCTTATAAATCCATAAATACTATTTATGTATTTTCACATAAATTTAAATTCAAAGGTGGAACACTATTATCTTTCACAGGACAATTATGAGGGTGAACTGAGATCATATTCACTGAGTGTGTACTAAGAGCTGGGCTCTATTTTATTTTATATATTTTAAGAGATTTTAAAAAATTTGTCTTTTAAATTTATTTTTGGCTGCGTTGGGTTTTCGTTGCTGCACGCGGGCTTTCTCTAGCTGTGGCGAGCAGGGGCTGCTCTTCATTGCGGTACAAGGACTTCCCCTTGCGGTGGCTTCTCTTGTTGTGGCCCACGGGCTCTAGGCGCACGGGCTTCAGCAATTGTGACACGCGGGCTCAGTAACTGTGGCTCGCAGGCTCTAGAGCGCAGGCTCAGTAGTTGTGGCACACGGGCTTAGTTGCTCCGTGGCATGTGGGATCTTCCTGGACCAGAGCTCAAACCCGTGTTCCCTGAATTGGCAGGCAGATTCTTAACCACTGCGCCACCAGGGGAATCCCTGGGCTCTATTTTAGTTGTATCTACCCATTTAATCTTCACAACCACGCTGTAGCTATTAGAATAAACCATATGAAATTGGCATTTCTGTAGGTGAAACACTGTTGCATTTCAACCGAATACTATTGTTTCTCTTATCTTACAAATGAGGAAACTGGGGAACAGAGAGGTTAAGTAACTTGCTTAAGGAGAATCATTGTTTTTCCCATCTTACAATTGAAGAAGCTGAAGCTCAAGAAAGAATAAGTGACTTTCCCAAGGATACAGAGCTATCTACTTCTCAGAGAGATATATCAAGAGAGACTATACCTGCCTATGCACTTTGTAAATTTTATATTGTTAGAAAAGTTAAACTATTTTTCTTCTTAATATTATGAAGTCTTCTCTTCTTAGCTTCACAATGGGTCTTTAATAACCCAAAGGGAATGCTGCATCTAGTTATCAAGACAAAAGGCTTTTGTACTTATCATCTTCTGAGATGCTTCCCCTTTGAACTGACAGGGTGAGTTGCAGTCACCCATCTCTCTGGCTTTTTCTGTTATCAACTCAATGCTTAATGATCGTTAAGGTACTGGAGTACTTTGGTTTGTTCTCAAATTAATTCCTATGCTGTCCTTGAAACAAGTGAGGTGCAAGAGTTATTGCGGATAACATTAAAAAAATTTATGAAACATTATCATCTCAAGTAACACACAGATAATCTTCAAACATACTTTCATATGATTTAATTTGAGCTGGAATCGGGGGAGAGTATATACAACAGAAGAAAGAGGAACATAAACAGGGACATCTGGTTGTTGCATTTTGCTCTTCTGCTCTATTTTCACCAATGTCTCAGACACTGCCTTGCCATAAGTTAGGCACTTTGAGACATTATCCTTGAGCAGCATTTTGTTCACTGCAATAAGGCTGGGAGAGAGACCATCTTCAGCCCTGGAATAGAGAACACTAAGATCTTTCTTTGCTCCTTTGAGTGTGCTGCCTTTCCAATGAAGTACTTAAATACTATTGCTGGCTTCTTTGTAAACATTTCACTTACAAGAGTAATATTTTATCTTTATGGTTCTCTTGGACACAGACGATACAGTGGTTACCAGAGCCTGGCTCAGGAGTCAACCTGTGTTTGAAACCAGACTTAACCTGTGTTTGAAATTTCTACCACTTAACTACCTGTGTGACTTTGGGCAAGCTGCTTTACAACTCTATTCATCAGTTTCTCATTTATAAAATGGGGATTATATTAGTTCCTACCTTATACAATTTAGAAGTATTTTAAATGAGACGATGTGAGGAGTGTTTAGAACATTGCCAAACATGCCGAGTATTTTAATGGATATTGATTCCTCACGAAATTTTGAGCATATCTTAATTTAATATTTAGAAACACAAGTGCTTTCATGTGTTCATAGAATGCTTAAACACCCATCAGGAATTTAGGTTAATTACCTTAAGAACTGATTCATCACACTGTTTACAATTTTCTTATTCCCACTTTATTTTCTACATATATCTCTAACTTTTCACTTCCAACATTTACATACTATCTCAGTTTTCCCAGAATAAATACACTTCACACCAGTTACATCTATCCTCATCCTTTCCTTTCCTTCAATGTTGTAATGCATTTCATTGTTTCTCCTTATCACTTTTTGATAACTGCTGTATTACCAAAATAGATATCAGTTACTAACAGAGTAGCTATGGTTCATCACCTAAAATTAAAGGAGATGAACTAGAGGAACATGCAAAAACCAGTTAAGATCTACTCATTACTACATATCCGTGGCTACAACAACAAAAATTGCATGTGGATGTTACACATGGTAACAGAGATCTTTGTAGTAGAAAAAACGTGAAATGTGAGCTGTAAGTCACAGTAGGTTAATAGAAGACTATTAGCTCTGATTTTTTTCTTTTTCTTATAGAACCTTTTAATTACTGCATTTCTAATGTACTTCTGTTTGCCAGTATTTCTCTTTTTTATTCTTCTAATAATGGTTCCTAAGGTACCTCCTATAAATTACCCCTTTCTTTTCCCTCTCCCTCTTCTCTTTAAAAAATTCTGGGAAAGAGAGAGAAAAAGTGAACTGTAATTTTAAGTAACTCCTTTGGATTAGTTCATGTGCTCTTTAAAAAAAAAAAAAAAATCTCTGTCATTAGCACTGTGTTTTCCTGCCCCCATTCTTACACATGTCAATTTACCAGCTGCAGCCATTGCTGCCGGCCTGCCTTTTTTTCTATTAAGGCACCAACTCTAGACAAACAAGCCCTCTCCATTCATTCCCTACATTCTTTACTTCTTTAACTTGTTCTAATTCCATGTTTCTTCTAAGGACCCTCAATTTCAAAACCCTTCATTAGGCTGGTCAAAAGTACTTCAATCTTTCTGTTTCCTTTTACTCTGCAAAAGGCTAGCTTTCTCCTCAGACTCATTTGTTCAGTTTTGTCTCTTAACTTCCTTAACTCTTACGTCACTCTTTTGCAAGGACAGTGGCTTTTTATTTATTTATTTATTTATTTTTAAAATTGTCTAAGCCCTGTTCCTCTTTTCTTTAAGATGCTTCTGGAAATCTCACCTCTAGATTAAGTAGAAGAGATAAGTGTTACTACTGAACTTGCCAAACTTAAAAGGTCTTAACATTTGACAAAGAGGCAACAAATCACAATTCAGAAATCCCGGGAAAAGCAATTACTTGGGGACAGAAAAAAAAAAAAAAAAACTCGTGGTAACAGTGCCTCCACGGCAAATAATTAAGTATAAGAAGAATAAAAATTTTTCTTGTAACGATAAACATTCATTCATTTATTCATTCATTCATACCATAAATATCCCTGATCCCCTACTATGCTAGGGCTAGAATAATAATAATGATCCTAACAATAAAATATCCTCTTTCTGGAGTGTTCATTTTTGAAATGTTATTTTTTGTTGCATTCTTTGCTTCCATTCTTAACTCTTCACATGAAGCTATTCAAAGTCAAAAGGTACAAACAAGACATCAAGCACTTGATTTTAAGTGTTGAATTCAATGCCATCTCTCTCAAAATCTTCAACCAGTGTAGTTTAAAGTATGATAATAAAGGGATGGATTTGAAAAGTGAAATGTTTTCATCTCTCTTTTCCTTCTCTGACTTTTTCCACTAGTAGAAGAAAGTGTAAGGGTTTGGCAATATGAAGAAGAGAGAGATAGCAATATATTGGATAGCAAACCTTTAGTGAGTGAAGTTGTTTATGACTCCTAAGGAAACTGCATTTAAATAACTAATTATGATTCATACAATTTTACAGATTTGGTTTGAAACTATCTTTTTTATGCTCAATGAACTAGGTAGCTAGGTAGGGAACATATTATTCCCAATTTAAAAGAAAAAAAAAGTTAAAAAAATTGCACAGCTAGGAGACAAGGGCAGGATTGAGGTTAAAACATAGGCTTCCCAAATCCTGGCCCAATTTTTTTTTTCCATTATAATACATACATCTGTCTTTTAAAAATGCATATGCTAATGTAAACCCATGGCAGTGAAACATCAGTCTTTTGTCAAACAAACAGTAAAATATACACCACATTCATAGCTAGCTTATGTTTTATATATTTCATAGATAATAAGATATTTGAAAACAAATTAAATTTTTATCAAAATCCTTGGCAACGTTTGCACTTTCCTTTTGTGTGTTCAATTTTTTGATAAAATTTTAATATATATATTTTATATTACAGTAGCAAAAGAGCATGTATACTTTGATTTCAAAGTGAAGTGAATTTTGAAATTCTGAGGCATGGCTCTGACATCAAAGATATTCAAATAATCACCACACTGATAACATTAACTTGATTGAATATTGCAGTCCTCTTGGTTAGAAATATTTAAAAGTTGTCTTCAGTTGATTTCTCTTACTTAGAAAAATATAGCTTCTAAGGGGAATTCAGTCAGGGGCTATTAGTGTGTTAGCTTTTAGAGAAAAAGTAGATAGTTTGTGTAAAATTCACATGTACCTTTAAATTTTCAGAGCAAAAGATCCCAAGACTTGTAAGAAGTAAAGGTAGTACTCAATGACATTTAATTGACTATATCCAGTTATTATGTTCTGCTTATGATGAGTATGATCATTACTATGTTAAAGTTGATCTCAGGATATGGATCTTGAAATGTAAAAACTACATCTCCCTGAACTAAGTGTCCCAATGGTTAGCACTCAAAATGCTAAAATATACTGCCCAAAATGTCTGTCTTCTAAAGGTGAGTCTAAATTCAAAGGAAATCATAAGATTATTTTTTGTATATTTTTCCCCCTTATAATATATCTTTCTTTATCACTGGTTCCTTTTTTTCCATTTCCTGTGTCTATTTTGACTTCATTCTTCAACTTCACTTCACTCTAATTTTCTTTACCCTTATTCTAGAACCAGTCACTCTTCTTAGAATTCTCTTGTACCATCTTCACCTGAAATGAGCCTCTATCCTATAATACACAAAAGGGTATGAGACTACTCAGTGTACTGAAAACATAACGCTCCAGCTTATATATTTTTTCCATATGAAGCCTTTCTTTCTGTGGTAGTAAAAACCTTTCACCATGTCCTTCTCCATTCTGTTCTATAAGCCATCACGCTGCTTTTCCACACTCAACTTGCAGGTTTTGACCCTCCTTCTCTATTACTTTCTTTGAGATCTGAACCTTGTTCATCCCTTTTGCTATATTGCATGCCTTTCTCCTCTCAAAAGCCCCCTACTTCTGTTCATAGCAGCTGATCCTCTAGATATGTCATCTAGGGAGGGCATGTAGAGAAGAACGCCCACCAAATGGTTTAACTTTCAACTACTAAATGTGAATGTTGACTGGAGCTCCTAGTGGTGAGTCTGTATAGTACAGACAGTAAGCACTACGGGGGCTCAAAAGCTTTGAGTCACGTCCCTGTGTTTGTCTGGACTCTATATCTGTGTCTGAATAAACCACGTGCTTGTCTCAACCTCGTTAGGATTATTCAATGCAATCATTCAGGCCAAAAGGTATTAAAATTGTAACAGAAATATTGCCAAGCCTAGTGTTTGACTTAGCTTCACAAAAATAACAAAAATTAAAAGTTGGTTTTAAGTTATACTGTGTTAATGGCTGCTACTCGGGGCTCAAAAATAACTTGCCACTTCAGACATGGCTACTAAATAGACTAGAAATCCTATTCAAGGGTGCCAGAAACTCACAGTGATTTGTCTTGATTCAAATAAACCTTAAAGTGGATATGCATCCAGTAGTACTATGTACTCAGTAGGCATTTAATAAACACTCAAAATAATGAGGATTTTGTCAGAATTATTTGGAGGAAAAATGCATTGACTACACTCTTTTCTTTAAAGTGACTTCACCCTAAGAGTTCCCCTGTTGAGAAACACTATAACCTGATTGAGATTTGCTTGGTATGTTGAGTAGAGCAGCGGTCCCCAACCTTTTTGACACCAGGGACCGGTTTCGTGGAAGACAATTTTTCCACGGACCGGGTGGGGGTGGGGGTGGGGGTGGGGGTGGGGGTGGGGGGGGGGCGGGGATGGTTCAGGAAGTAATGCGAGCGATGGGGAGCGGCAGCTGAAGCTTCACTGGCTCACCCGCCGCTCACCTCCTGCTGTGCGGCCCGGTTCCTAACAGGCTGCGGACCAGTACCGGTCCACGGCCCGGGGGTTGGGGACCCCTGGAGTAGAGTGAGTCTAAGCTTGATATTCTAGGACTTCTGATGAAGTTAGTTCTGTTTACCTGCTCTGTTTACCTGCTTTATTTATCAATCAGTAGTTATCAATCACCTTTAACAGGTTAGGCTCATTTCCTACTTTTCGCTGCCTCCCATAGGGCAGGGCTGGGGTAGAGAAGAGATCAGTTCACACTATGTCCTAATATAAACAGATAATAAGACTTTACCCTGGTTCTTTCTCACTTCTCCAGGTCAGGGCATTTTCTGAGTGAGCTGATGATTTTGTGTCTAAGTTAGAGGAAATGGGTTGATTCTCTATCAAACCATTAATAACTTACTGAGCACTAGTTATATGCCAGGATTATTGTAGATGGTTACACGAATGATTTCATATTTAGCCTCCCAACACATCTATCCCCTTTTCACAGAAACTGAGGCACCCATCAGTTAAATAATTTGCCTAAGGTCTTGCAGCACGTGGTGGAGCCAGGGATGGATTTGCACCCTGCAGTTTTACTGGAGAGACTGCACTCTCAACAAGTAAGGTTGCCCTAGAATAACTGAGTTAATTAATTCAACTCGTTGTGTGAGGTTGTGGTTTTGTTCTGTTTTGTTTTCTGTCTGCCAGGCTTGCTTCACTGGATTGGTTCACGCTGAATAGATTGCCTTGTCTCCAGTTGCCAGCACAAAAGGTCTTTTTGTGAAGCTCTTTCTCTTGGCCTGATTATTCCAAAAGCAAAAGCACCAGCATTATCAGGAGGGCACTAAGCCACTGGTGTCTGGGGCAGCAGGCATACAGAAGCACCCGGTGGAATGAGTGACAGCAGAAGTAGCCCAAGTCCTGCCAGTTGGAGCCCTATAACCAGGTTAATTGTTGAGAAGATAGAATCTAGAGAAATGATCACTTAGGTCACTAGTTTAAGGATCCCAGGTAAACAGCACAGAGTTCAGGGCCTAAGGTGAGGCCAAGACAACACAAAGAAAATGAGGTCAGAAACACAGGTGTTGGAATGCCAGAGTGCATCAGGAAAACAGGGGTAGAAAAATCACAGCACGTTTAGTCTCACTAAGTAGAATGGGGAAAGGTCAAACTGCTAGATGAGTAACAGAAAGAAGAGTATCCCACTGCACTTGGTGGGTCTCTTCTGCAGCTCACCCTAACTGCCGTGTGCCTAGCCTGCCTACATTTTCTGTAAGGTCCTGACAGTGGACACCATGAGTATAATCAGTTTCAGCTTTAGGTACCTAAACTGGTAGAGCTACCACTGGACTTTGTGGAAAGGTTTCATTTTCCACTCTGTTGTTTGATTAACCTTCCCTGTGTTGGGCTGTCCCTACTGAGGGAGAATCCCACTGAGACTGAAGAGCTTCTGTGATCTGTCTTAGCAGACTGTTTCAAATGTTGAACTCTAACCTGGGTTTCAGTTTGTTCTCAAGTCTTTAGTTATATCCAGCGTATCAAGGGATAGTTTGATAATTTCAACAATAATATTTTATGGGGTTATGGAATTTGTACATCTTCTAGTTTTGCAGCTATAAATAAACAAAGATAAACATTATTTAAATTTTTTTTGTTTTTTTTCTTCAGTTTTATTGAGATATAATTGACATATAGCACTGTATAAGTTTAAGGTGTACAGCATCATGATTTGACTTATATGAATCATGAAGTGATTATCACAATAAGTTTAGTGAACATCAGTCACTTCATATAGATAAAAAATTAAGGAAATAGAAAAACAATTTTTTTCTTGTGATGAGAACTCTTAGGATTTACTCTCTTAAAACTTTCATATGTAACATACAGCAGTGTTAATTATATTGATCATGTTGTACATTGGGTCCCTAGTATTTATTTATCTTATAACTGGATGTTTGTACCTTTTGACCGCCTTCATCTAATTCCCCTTCCCTTACCCCCCACCTCTGGTAATCACAAATCTGATCTTTTTTCCTATGAGTTTGTTTGTTTTTGGAATATAGTAGACATACAACATTGTTAGTTCCTGGTATAAAACATAGTGTTTTGGTACTTCCATACGTTTCAAAATGATCACCATGTTAAGTCCAGTTACGATATGTCACCATAGAAGGATATTACATAGGTATTGACTATATTTCCCACATTGTACATTTCATACCTGTGACATTTATTTTGCAACTGAAAGTCTGTACCTCTTAATCTCCTTCACTTTTTTCTTTCCTCTCCCCATGTCCTTCCCCTCTGGAAACTACCTGTTTGTTCTCTGTATCTATAACTCTGTTTTTGTTTTGTTATGTTTGTTAGTTTTGTTTTTTAGATTCAACATATTTGCCTTATTTCACTTAGCAATAATACCCTCTAGGTCCATCCAAATGTTGCAAAAGGCAAGATTTCATTCTTTTTTAATGGCTGAGTAATATTCCATTGTATATATGTATATATATATATATATATATATATACACCACATCTTCTTTATCCATTCATCTATTGGTGGGCACTTGGGTTGCTTCTTTGCTATTGTAAACAATGCTGCAATAAACAGAGAGGTGCATGTATCTTTTCTATTTAATGTTTTTGTTTTCTTCCTATAAATACCCAAGAGTGGGTATTTATATAACTATAAATAAATACAGATATACATTGTTTTAATTTTAAAGGCCAGACCCAAAAGGTTCTACTTGCCCAGGATGGCTCTAGAATTTCCATGGCTAGTATCCTACTGGGTGTTTAGTGAATTTCTACTTGTGCACTCAGATCATGTTGACAGTTTTATAGTCTCTTGAGGAGATGGAAAATAAATGTATTCCTGAGCTTGAAGTACATAAATATATGAAAATATCTAAGCTATAGAAATATTTCTTCTTTCATAGTTCAGACTTATATGTTAGAAAATCTGGGCTCCATCAACACGACAAAATTATCAGTTGGAACTTTGGTGAGGAGTTGAGATTGAGGGAGTCTTTCTAGAGCTACAAACGGGGAAGAGGAAAAGCTTATAAATGGATGGGGCAAGAATGCTCACATAAAACTCCACCGGCTCTCTCTATCTTTATTCCTTATCTACTTGTCCTCAGTGACCACTTATTCTCTGTTCATGACACTCACAGTCCAGAGCAATAAAGAAGCAACCAGGAATCAGATTGCAGTTACTAGGTACAGAGATCTGAATCTAAGGCAAAACCAAGCTTGCAAACTGAATATGATGCTTTAGACCCATATCAAGAAAGAACACATTCCTGCCCGACAATGAAATTACTGTAGGAGAGATTGGGTTTAGCAGAGCCTTGAGGAAAGAAGTAAATCATAGGAACCCCAGCTGATATAGGATAGTTAGAAGAGAAGGGTAATCTTATCCCTCTGCCTTAGTGACGGGATGATGCTGGGGCAAAGCATTCCCTATAATATCAAGGACAAATACCTCTTCTATCTGCCTCTTGCTCTTCTTTATAAGTGCCTCCATGAATCACTGCCTAAGCTCAATAAATTGAGCACCTTCAGCACCAAATCTCTCATTCATTATTGCTCCAAGATACTCATATCTACCAGTTCCATGCAGCATAGTGGAATGACCACAATATGGAGTCAAACTGATAGTTTGAATCCTGACTTTGATATTTACTATCTGTGTCTCCTGGGGAAGTTTAGTTAGACCCCTTTAAACCTCAGTTTCTCACTGCAAAATGGGCCAAATGGTACCTATCTCACATGGATGATTAGAGGATTTCTGAGACAATATATACCTAGTATATTGCCTTGTACCTGGAAGTCGTCAGTGCATGGGAGCTGTGTTTATTATTTCCCTGTACGAATATCTGTATTCATTGCTTGAGGCTGCTGCAACAAATAATCACAAATGGGTGGCTTAAAACAACAGAAATTTATTCTCTCACAGTTCTGGAGGTGAGAAGTCCAAAATCAAGCTGTCAGCAGGGTTGGTTTCTTCTAGAGACTCAGGGAGAATCTGCTCCATGCTTCTCTCCTAGCTTCCAAGGCTGCTAGCAATCTTTGCTGTTCTTGACTTGCAGACACATCATTCCAATCTCTGCCTCTGTCTTCACATTGCCTTCCCCTCTGGATCTCTGTATGTTTTCTCCTTTTCTGTTACTTATAGGGACATCCATCATTGGATTTAGTGCCCACTCTAATTCAGGATGATCTCATCTAGGGGTCTTTACATTAATTATATCTATAAAGATCCTTATTCCAAAAAAGTTCACATTCAGAGGTTCCAAGTGGACATATCTATTGGGGGGACAATGTTCAACCCACTACAAAACATGTCGTTAGCTGAACTGTTACCCCCTCAAAATTCATATGTGCCGCCCTAACCCTCAACATCTCCAAATGTGACTGTACTTGGAAGTAGGGCCTTCCAGGAGGTAATTAAATTAAAATGAGGCCATTAGTATGAGCCCTTATTTAGTCTGACTTGTATTTTTATAAGAAGAGGTAATTTGAACACAGAGAGAAACACCAGGCATGCACAGGGGAAAGGACACATTGTGTGAGGACACAGTGAAAAGGTGGCCATCTGCTAGCCAAGGAGAGAGATCTCAGTAGAAACCAAACCTGCTGACACCTTGATCTTGGACTTCCAGCCTCTCCAGAACTGTGAGAAAATAAATTTCTGCTGTTTAAGCCACCCAGTCTGTGGTATTTTGCTATGGCCACACTAACAAACCAATATAACATATAAAATTAATGACTGGCGTATTTTCTTTAGTGTTTTTTTAGGTGTCCAGCAGTTTATACAGGGAACCTGACTCCTTACCGTGCAGTTATGAGCCCTGTAATGGGAGGGGAGTTCACTTTCTCTCCTGCTCAGATACTACTTAGTACACCAGGCAGCGTCACCTTACTGACCTTCTGTTTGATTTCATAGTTAAATTTAGTGAAATATAGTGAATATAGTCAAGTTCCTGAAAACTGAAATTCTATAGTATCTCAGACCATCATAATGAATATTATGGTTATTGTGAAATCTAGACGGTACAAAGGATTTAGATTAAAGAGTACTAGAAGTTTCTTTGAAATAAAAGTCCAGGAAATTCCCTGGCGGTCCAGTGGTTGGGACTCCATGCTTCCATTGCAGGAGGTCCAGGTTCAATCTCTGGTTGAGGAACTAAGTCCCACAAGCCGTGTAGAGTGGACAAAAAAAAAAAAAAAAAATTCTTGTAATCTACCTTTTCCTTTTGTAAGTTAAATGTAAAAAAAATCTGGTTAATTGAAAATTTTGGCTAATAAAGTAAAATAAAATTCCTAAGATATATACATGATATTCTATTCCATTTCAACTTAAGAGCCATTTTACTTTCATGTTAAGTCACCTATTCTACCATATTCCATTAACAAATTCTAAAAGTTAGGCTTCATTAGAATGAAGCATTGTATCTTTTAATTTATGGGCTTCAAAAAATCCTAAACTCCTAAGTGTCATCTTTTTAAACTAGCTTATGATTAGCACACCTGTTATTGTAGTTCATCGTTTTATTGCTTTTGTAAAGAGCTCTGGGATTTTTATGAAGGTGCTAAGCTTATAGTATATATTTAATCACCATTTCACTTACTGTTGTCTTTGTCATTAAAAACAGCACATCTGTGAGCCTATGCTGGCATTCAGATAATACACATAAACAATTAGCAGTAAATATTAGTAATGATATTGGCAAACTCCAAGGCAGAAAGCAAGAATGACAGCGTTAAAGAATCATATAGTTCTCTCAAGCTTTTCTCTGACAAGTAAAATTTTAAGTATTTTTATGTTGAGATATTCTCTGATGTATTTCTTATGACTGGCATACCTAGAGATTTTAGGGCAATACCTCAATTAGTGCTCAGGGGTGGATCTCCCATTGTTCTCTCTTAACAATAGTTGGCAGCAGGTAACATTCCTTTCCTCTGTGTCTACTCTAACCTGTTCCAAGGTCAAGATAATAAATATGTGATCCACCACCCAGCTGCCTTTGAAAATATATGGATTTCTCACAGTTACTGTAATCTACATGTTCCTTTACTATGTTAACAGCAATAAATAGGTTACTGAGAAAAACCAGGGAAACGGCTAGTGATACTGTAGTCTTTATGGCTAACACGTGAGCATTGGAACAATACTTGATAGTATCATGATTCAATTGCCTTGAACAGATTGTGTTGATCTAGACCATAAGCTCTACAGGGCCTGAGTCTCTCCCTTATGCCATCGTATCCCAAATGCTTAGCACAGTGCCAGGCACCCAGGAGGTGATCAATAAATGATTTTTAATAGGTGAATTACTGGATAAGCAAACTGCAATGTCTGTCATCACTCTTCACTAGGAAAAATATATTACATAGTCGCTTAGTCAACAGTAATAAATGGTACTGATCCCTTTCTGGCGAAATTAAAACAAAAAGCAAAAAACACATAAGCCATGTTGCCTAAGGCTCAAGCAAAGCATTATCAAGGTGCAGAGAGAGAAGCAAGCACACTCACATCTGTGAAATAAGGAAGTAACAGCAATGACAGTAATATATATATATATATATATATATATATATCACAAAGCATAAAGAAGTTCAAACTGAATATATAAGCATAGTATATATATATGCTGTACCAAAAAGAAAAAGATGATAGAACATTTGAAGTCTTACTTGGGACGTCTCTAGAGGAAGTGCAAAATCAAATGGAGTTTATGGTGAAAAGTTCTTGGAGGAAATACGTTTTGAATAAAATTTTGAAGGAGGTGAGAGTTCTCATTTGGTAAAGAGAACTACAAAATTGATAGATTAGGAAGCCACTGTAGGAACTTGAAAAGCCTAATGGAATTAAGGGAAAAAATTACGTGGGGAAATTTTCTAATGAACTCACCTAACATAGAAACATTTAAACAGGAAATTTTGATATAGTATAAGCACAAATGTTCTAAGAATGTATTAAACATAATACACTGGTTCATTTCTGTAAATAATATCCTTGCGCCCTAGCAGGAGAGAGGCTGGCTCAGATAATGGCTTCCTGAAGTCAAATTGTTGTACTTGCCTACACAAGCCTAGTTAATAATCTTTCAAAATCTAACCACCTGTGAGTGAGATGTTGAGGAAGTAGTAATAAATAAACTATTTTACTGCACCTCAGGGAAATACACTCATAATTTTACCCTACCTGAATCATGGGGAGGTAATTGTGATACTTTAGACATGGTTTTCTATAAAATCACAGGCTTTGTCTATATGCATTAGGTGGAGTAGAGAATCAAGTCGATCAATAATATAAAGAATAAAACAACAAAACAAAACTTTTCCCTCAATTATCTGAATCATTAATGTGAGTTTTATAAAGAGCAAATTTTCTAGACTAGGGGTTCTCATCTTGTTCGAAGAAAGATAAGCACTCTCTGTTGACCAAATAAATAGCATTTTTTGCACTTATTGTTTGAATAAGTGTTATTATATTAGTTATAACATAGTGTTATATTAGTAAATCAAAATTTCATTTATAAATTTTTTTACTTCAAATATAGCACAAAGTGCTGCTTCTGCGGATACGGGAGCAGTTCTCAGAGAAGAGGGGTTGGTTAAGGTAGTTCAAAATGTTTCAAAAGGTGTTCCAGGTTTTGGCTATTGTACGTTTTTTTTTCCAAACAAAACTGAAAGTGGAATTCTTCAGCTGTTTTCTGGTGTAATACAACTCTTCTAACTGGAAAAGTTGAGGGGCCACCGAGCTAGACAATTGCTAGGATCTGTGCTGACAGTTGCGACTTTCTAGGATCACAGGGTTGAAGAGCATCGCAGCAGATTTGACATCTTTGGCTGTCTCTGTGATTGATGCTCATCACAGTGGCCAGAATCATGATGCGACCATCCCCATCAGTCATTAAGGAAGGCTGTCATTTCACGCATATTGCCACAATTTGAGGGCATATCTGAATAGGGGAAGCAATGAAACTGCAACATGGCCGATCCCATAAATTTAGCCATTTTTCATATATTACACGATTTAAAGTATATGGCCAGAGTGATGGATATTAATGATGGAGATGGCGTGATATAGATAGTTTATTGTTCACAGGTGTAACTTAAATCTGCTTTATTTTCTTTATACTCAAATTAACCCTAGTTAGGACTAGGAAAATTAACTGTCAGATATAACTTAAATAAGAAGGAGAAAATGATTTAGTTTACCCCATTACAGATTTAGATTACAACAGAATTTAAGGGGGGGGGGAAATATAAAATTTATGAAATGCAAAGAAAATGAAAATATTGAAGAAATACACTCATCACCAAATCACTAGTTCAGATGAATCATTTTGCTTAGTATAGAGAGCACAGTTAATAATGGATTGTCTCCAAAAATGCTTCAAATGTGGCATTGTAAAAGGTAGTTCTGTTTATTTATTTAATTTTTGCAAAGTCAGATAATTTTGAGAAAAACAGTACTGCAATAAAGTATTAAAATTGCTAGATACAGCATCCCAGTTAAAAATAACTAGAAATAGGAACCTATTCTTGGTAGAACAAAAAATAAACTTAAAAAAAAAATGTGTTTTTGTGGAATCAAGATCTCTGACATGGACAAATGGCAAAACACTTAAGTTGAAAAATAAATAGAGAGAAGTTTAGTTATAGAATTAAACTAGATTTTAAAAAAACCCTGAGTATCATAAATGATTTTTAAACTGGTGATGATTGGAAGATTTTATTAGATTGCATACTCAACTTAGCTTAGTGAATTATAACATAATAGGAGCCACTTTCTACCTATATTTGTATCCAGCATCTAATGAGTGCAGGCACAATGTGACATATGCCTTCTTGGATGTTTACCATATCCTAACCCTCTTCTTTGAAAAATAGCCACATATCTAAAGTGGCTAGTAAGTCCCATATTTGAACTAGGTGGTCCTTCTTTGTCATCATAGCAGGTTGGACTGGGGGCAGAGGGAAGAGAGATACCTGCCCCAAGATGAGTGGATGCGATTCTCTCTCTAGAGAATGTGGAACTAGAGCACAGTTAATTAAGTGCTGAAATAGGAAAAGGTTGTAAAGCCAGGGCAGGGCCATGTTTGGGCATGTGCATGGGGTAAAGCAGAGAAAGTGACTTGAGTGAGAGAGAGGAAGAGAGAGAGAGAGAGAGAGAGAGAGACACTAAGGCACAAGAGCAAGAGAGGAAAGGGGTGAGAGCAAGAGAAAAGCAGATGCTCAGTGAAATATACGGCCCCCATGAAATGTTCTTGTTCTGCATGTCCTGGTTATGGTTCCACGTGAGGTTTGACTGGAGCACCCAACCTTGGCTTCTTTGAGTTGTCCCTATAGTTTTTATAATGAACTTCTATTGTGCTTAAGTATTAGGCTATGAGTTAAATTTAGGTCCCGGAGAAAAGATAAAGTTCTGCAGAAGTTAGGGGGAGAGCTAAATATGAGGAAGAGTCATCCCATTTCTCTTCTTTTAGGTTTCTCTGTCTGGTGATTTGTTAAAATGCAATACCTGCACTTATAGGCTCTTTATATGTTATGATATAATAATGAGGTAAAGTATGCTTAGCAACTTCTCTAAGTCATATGGTTTCTGAGAAGACTGGAATATGATTTCTAAACACATAATCCTCCAACAAGATTTTGCTTAGTCAAAACTTTAAGATTTTGAGACATTCAGCTAAAATTAGGCTACAAATTTCTTACTCTATAGAATGTGTTTTTGCCTAAGTAAGCATGATTTGACACAATCTGTACTACTGGAAGAAATAAAGAAGTTAGAACAAAAACAGTAATGAGATGCCATCTTCTGTCTACAAAACTGAAAAAAAAAGTCCTGTAGTTCATGAGGGTGTAGGGAAATGGTCCATCTCATACTTGGTTGTTTGAATTATAATGGGAAGTATATCAATACTCATTCATTCAACAAATGTTTATTGAATGTGTTCTAGATGTCAGACACTAGTCTAGTTACTAGAATTCAGCAGTGAACAAAACAAAGATCTCTGCTTGCATGAAACGGACATTTTTCAAAATGTTTAAAAATACACATATCCATTTAACCTATAAAGGAATAACTACAGCAGTAGCATTTTCTTAAGAAAAATGCATTAAGTACTCACACACATTATTTAAGTGGAAAGAAATATATATTCAAACATTAATGGTAGTTATCTCTGTATGATGGAATTATAATTTTTCTTTTTCTTTTATTAGGTTCTCATGTTTCTAAATTTTCTGTAACAAACCTGTATTATTTGATATCTTTTGCTGCAAGTTTAAGATACATGATGTTTTACATTTTCACAGGTTTAAAATTGAGAATTATAAGCTCAGTGAGGGCAGGAACCTGTGTGTCTTGGAAACTTAGTTGAATCAATAAATGTGCCAGTGTCAAAAAGGAAATTTTTATACTTCAGGCCAAGGAGTACATTGTATTGCAATTGTCACTGTGCCTGCTTGACATTAACAATACCTATAAGCTGATTAATACTTTTGTCACTTCAATTATTTGGGTTGAAAATGCCACATGAATTTTAACTTAAATTTGGATCCATATGTGTTGTTTAAAATATCCTTTGAGGGAATTCCCAGGCGGTCCAGTGGTTAGGACTCTGTGCTCTCACTGCCGAGGGCCGGGGTTCAATCCCACAGCTGTGCGGCATGGCCAAAAAAAAAAAATAATAATAAAATAAAGTAAAATAAAATAAAATATCCTTTGAAAAGATGAGTACAGTGTACATAAAAGAGAATTCAATTAAAGGTGGATTCCTAACAATAGCTAGAGATGGATTCTCATTCAAGCCTGAACAGTTATGTGTCCAAAGGTCCTCTGTATGCATTTTAATTAAGGAAATAAACAAAACAATACAAAATAGAAAAACTGCAGGTAATATGATGCAAGCCATATAATGTGAATTTAAACTATCAGTCCAAAAAGTGTTAATAAAAAGTTCAAGTTTTAGGGTAGGCATAGTGAACATCTGCTGTTTTTACCCCTTGGCACTTATATTTTCCACTTATGGTAAAATAGGACCTACTCCCCTCAAAACCCTTTCCTTTGGGGAACCAATCCTCAGCACATGTGATCTAAATAGGTTTGGCCCACACACCAAATTCTAGAGTTGTGCTATTCAATATAATAGTGACTATTTAATTTTAAAGCTACATTACTTAAAATAAAATAAAATTTAAAAATTAGTTCCTCAGTTGTGTCAGGAACATTTTAAGTGATTAATAACTACACATGACTAGTGGTTACTGTACTGGACAGATTATAGGACATTTCCATCCTCACAGAAAGTTCTCTTGACTATTGCTGTGAGGTTTAGGTAGCTCAGCAAATCCCATGTGACTGGTCATGGTGATAAGTCCAGGGAAGGACACATGGCCTAATCAGGTTAGTGAGGGCCAGTCCCAGGACTTTGTAAGGGTTGAGGGAGAGGAGCTCTCACGACTCTATTGGAATAAAAGCGAGACCATAAGATTGGAACTACTGCAGTTTCCACAAGGACAGCACAGCTGAGTATGGAGACTGCATGGAAGAGAAAGTATCTACTCATTGAGAGAAACCAGATCATGGTAATGTTTTTTTGAGCCAATGAGCCAGCAGTGTCTGAAGACTATCTGGAGATTTTTAAGTTACAAAAGCCAATAATTTTTCCTTTTGCTCAAGATAATTTGGGTCTGTTTTGTTGTTTAAATATATAACTGAAGGAGTATTGACTGAGATAAATAATCCAAGGTGAATTAACTGAAGTGCAGTGTGGTTGTCTCTTTGATGCCACCACAAAGGCTCAAAAGTGACTCCAAGGATATTAAAAAAAAAGACTTTGAGTCAAACTTTGATTGTAATTTGAAGACAAGCCTGATATGTAATAATATAGATAAATGCATACTATTGTCATTTAGCAAAAAGAAATTGTGTATGTAAATTTGATGTAGTTTATTTTCTAAAAAGCTGCTATCAAATCAGTGGGAGCTAGGTTCTACAATTGATAGCCTCTTTGAATCTATGAATATGATATATATTTACATTAATATATCAAACTTAGGGAGGACAACAAAATTTTTCCCATATTCTCCTGCTCATACATTCTCCAGATTTGCTTTATTGATGCATAGATGATTTATGACCTTTTCTTATACTGCTTGAAGTGGCTTGTGGTTGAATTTGGTGTAGCTTACTTCCATCTAATAAGTGTATATTATTGAGTAGTATTCCTTATGAGAAAAAAATGTGTATAACTTAATGTTACTAAAATTTTGGTGTATCATATTTAATTTTATATTTCTTTTCTCTTGTTTCTCACCTCCAATTTTATACCTACCATGAACTGCTTTGACAGCCAGCAAAGGTAGTTAAGATAACTGGAATGAATAGGTGAAGAAAATATAAAGACCCAGCATGTTAACCTTAGAGAAAGAATGCTTTAATTTTAGTGCAGGCCTTTTCAGGTTTGTTTTTTTTTTTAACATCTATAATACAGCTATTAGAATCATTCTGCCCTAACTGGAGTTGAGTTCTCCACTTTCACTCCGATAGCCTTAGCAGCAATTTGTTTGCATAGGCTTCCATTCTGTTTTCATAATAAAATATAGTTAACAAAAATGAAAATGCCAAGAAAATAGATGCGTTTCTAAAAACGACAGGGGATGGAGTGGGGGTAACTGGACATGTTTTCTAACCCAGTCCACAAAATCATGTTGTTTCTCATATCTCATTCCTTAAAGAGACTAACCAAATAGCAGATAGCCAATTTTCAGAAAGGCTCCCTCAGGAATCAGGGGGAGATGTTCAAAAACCACTCTGAGTCAACATGCTGACAGTGACCAGGAAAAAAAAAAAAAAAAAAAAGACTCCCCTAGCATTTGAACTGTATACAAAGAACCATCACATCCCAGACTTAGGGAATGATATATGATGCACCTGGAAAAGTGCATTCAGTTAGGATAAACTCAATTCCAGAAATATGTGGAAGATTGGAGAGAGTTAAGAGAAAATAAAAAAAATGATGAAGTGACTGGGGAGGTGAGGTTGGGAGGTGGCTTGGGAAGAAAGATTAAAGCAACTGACAAAGTAACTTTTAAGATTTGACATGATAAGAGCCAACAAATATTTTAAAATAGCAAATTCTATAAAGACAGAGAAATTACTTGGAATGGTAAAAGACCACAGGAAAAGAAGCAAAATTAAGAAAGCTAAAATTCTGGCTATGTATAGGGGAAAACGAACAACAACAACAAAAATAGTAACTTTTGGAATATCCTCTTCAGGAGTCCTCCTAACTCATGGCAAATTTACTACTAAACGCAAAGGAAGTCATGGGTGTTGGAAGATGATTGTAAAGGAACTGCATAGTGGTGGACTGCATGACTGGAGACATTCTTTTCCACTTAGCATTTCTATAAATCTACTATATGAAAATCCAAATTTATGTTGAACAAGGGTATATTCCTTGACAAGCAGCAAGGTTTAAAGCAAACTTTTAAACAACCAATTATTACACAGTTTGCCCTGGGATCTCTGACTATTATAGGGAAGAAAACTGTTTTTTTAATCCGCTGTTTTCCAAAAACAATTCAATTAAAAATAATAAAAAATCTGAAATCCTGCCCACAAGGGTTAATAACTACAGAGGTGTCCAACAGATATTCAATCACAAAAATTTAAATGCTCTTTTCATTAAGCCTCTTGTGTCTTTTAACATAGCTAAACCAAGATAATTGTTTTGGGGCTAATTTCTGAGGCTATTTAATAACACCTCCTGCTAGACTTCTCATGTAAACTCAGCAAGAGGAAGCATCCAGAGTAATCAAAAAATACTTGTGTTCATTTTACAGCTCAAATTCATACTTTATAAAAGAGATCCTGCTGTTTGAGTTTGACAACTGCCATACCAACTGCACTGGGGAAGATTGGATTAGGAGGCAAAGCTGACTATGTAGTAAAGTCCCCACTCTCTAGCAGGATTTTTATGTAAATTCCATTACAGTTCATACTTTTGCAGGTAATGAAATGGATACAAAACACTTCAAGGTTTCTAAGTCAGCAAAATAATGAACAGGATAGCCTGTAAACCGCTTTAATACATTTTTGACATTTGGTCACTCATAAAAATGGGCTTTGTATTTCTTCTTTCACATGGGTTTTCTTTTTTAATGCTACATTCTAACAACTCATAGCTCTACGGGTTATTGCTAATGTATTAACATGGACTACAAAGAGTTCATAACTTTAAATTTCAGTAAGAGGCAAATTTTGCATTATGTTTCCTTAAGAAACTGTGGACAGTTTTTTTTTTCTCCAAAAATGGCATTCCTTCAGATTGGAAAAAGAAGCACACATACTTTATAGACTAATGGCAATGCCAGAGGGATATGCTTTTGTTATTAACTAATCATAAAATTTTAAATATATAGATTGATCTATAATTATTCTTTTATATAATTTGTGATGACATGTATGGGTAAAAGTGTGTTTGCAAAAGACTAGTCTCTAGAGAAAATGTGTTTTTTGATTTCCAAATGGATCTTTCTTAGCAATAGTCAATGACTATAACAGAAACAGTCAAGAAAAATATTATGTAGCACAATGTATAAAATGTATTCTTTACCTTCTGCTATTGTCATTTTAGTTCCCTATACTGTATTGCACTTGAAGGTGAAATTCCCATTAGTGTCAATGGAGAATCCAGGCATGGGGTAAAGGAAACCCAAGACTTTGGCAACAATGACACAATTCTCCAAGTGAAGCAAGAATGTGAACAAAGTATGCATTTCACATTTGAAGTATTCTGGTGATCCATTATCCCATTAGTATGGTTGAACTTTTCAGGAAAGTATGCTCATCTTTATTTTGGGATGACTAACACACATGCAATATTCCCTTTGGTATATTTAATAATTTCAGTCAAAATAGGAAGCCTATTGACATTTTACCTCATTGCCAAATCAAACAAGATTATTTATATGAACTGAGTCTCACTGATAGATGAATTTTGATAGTGAAATGACAAAACATGATGCATGAACTTTGACTTGTAGTTGGACTTTTGGGAGCCATGCAGTGCCTCTCTCCAAAGGAGAAAAGTCTGGCCTTAGGTTCCTGTGGACCTATGCAGAAAATCATATACAACTAGTTCATGACTTATGTTCTAGAATGCTTCATTCTCATGGAGCTCTCAAATACACTCAAGTGTTCTAGAAGCAAATACTCCAGGACTTTGTTTTGGGAAGTACTGATAACTTAGAGAAACAGCCAGAAGAAAAGTGGAGACAATGTGACCAACCAATGCCAAATAGAGGCAAAAACCTCACATGCACTAATAACAATATTGAGTGTTACTCAAGTTTGTACTGATTGCTTTACATGCATTATCCCATATAAGCTTCAGGACAACCTATGAAGTAGGTCTAATACTGTCCCCATTTTACAGATGAGAAGACTGAGAATCAAAAACATTTAGCACTGTTTTTCTGATGATCAAATGCTATGTAGTAGAGTTAGATTCGAATCTATGTCCAGCATTCTCAACGACTTCAAATATTCCCCTTCCCAAAAAAAGTTGACTTACTTAATAGGATGAAGAAAGAGAATGCACCTGTATCTTACAAAATAAATGTAACTAAGACTTGATAACATTAAAAAACAAAACAAAACAAAACAAAAAACCCCCAGATATCTCCCTTTCCTTCAGTCTATCACAATGACCACCACCACCAACAACAACGACAAAGAAAACGTAATTTACCTTTTATACATACATTTTGGGATAAACATTGACATTTTTATTGAGATATAATTGACATATAACATTATTATAGTTTCAGGTGCACAACACAGTGACTTGATATTTGTATATAATGTGAAATAATCACAATAAGTCTAGTTAACATCTGTCACCGTACATAGTTATGGAATTTTATTTCTTGTGATGAGAAGTTTCAAGATTGACTCTCTTAGCAACTTTCAAGTATAGTATTATTAATTATAGTCACCATGCTGTACATTACATTTCCATAACATTTATTTTAGAACTGGAAGTTTGTACCTTTTGACCCCTTTCAGTCATTTTGTCCACCTTCACTCCCTTACATTGACTTTTTGTGGTTTTATTCTTATGTGTGCCTTTTGATGGTTTTTAACCTAGTTTAATCTAGGTCTTAGATTCTGATTTTGTTGTTGGTGGTGATAGTGTGCATGTTTTTGTCTGACCTAGATAAATCACAGCTGGTTATACTGCTTTAATTTCCCTCTAAGAGATTTTTCTTTAAAAATGCTGATCACCTAGGAAAGAGAAGATAAGAGATTCCTCAGTTTGTTATTCCTCAATTTGTTATTCCTCAGAAAGAGTCCTATATGATTCTAATAGTAACAAAATGTAGTTTCTAGGAATATAATTGTATTTTCAATGATGACGACATTAGCCAATGAATGTGCACACACTCATGTCAGAACCTGTGCTAGATGCTTTGGGTACAGGGACCCATTCAGCACTCACAACAATACTGTGGAGCAGGTATTATTGCAATCATTTTTACAGATAACAAAATAGAGCTCAAATAATCTAAGGAAAATAAATTAAGGACACTGCTGAGGGTTATGCAAAGTCTATAGCAGAACAGGCCCAACACAGATCTTTCTGTTTTCAGAGACCTTGGTCTTCCCTTTACCACACTGTCTGCCATATTCAGAAACATGAACTATTTAAAGCTACTTTGTTTAAGGCTAGAAATAAACTTTTAAGATCTGACAAACTATGTTAGAGACAAGAAATAAAGTTCACTAGTGTAAGATACAATAGCATATATGCCTCTCTTTCTTCCCTTCTTATCACTTACATCTTTCTTCTCTCTGCTTCCGTCCCTTTTTGTATGAGGTGATATTATTTATTTCAGTACCTTGAGCAATTAGGATGTTGTGGAACTTTGGATATCCTGGCAGTGGTTGCCATAAGTGAAGGGAAGAAACACATAATCCTTAACTTTAGAACTGACAAGCCTAAGGGTGCCTGTGGGAACAGGATGCCTTGCCTTCCTTGATCTGGTTGGCCTCAAAATCTCAACTATTAATTGCGATACTAACGTGCACAATGGACCTAAGAACTCTGCTTCCTTTGACTTCTGTTCCTCATTATGTTCTGTGCCCTCGGTCTCATGAAGAGACAATGAAAGAGAAAGCAGGGGGGGATAAGAGATATTTCCCCCAGCATTTGGCAATTTGACATGTATGCAGATCTACATTTGTCTCTGTCTCATCCTTTTGAAGGTAAGCTTGTGGGGAGTACCATGCATGTCATGCTGCATTAAGTGCTCAGCACACTCTTACTCAACGCTTAACATAGTAACTCTCATATTCATTCGAGAGAAAAAAGTCTTCTTTTCTTATGTCCGGCCAACTGAAAAGATTCATAAGGATGGTTTAAAAAAACTGAAAGGCGACTTGAAGCACAAAAATTTACAAGATACACACACACACAGAGCAAAATGTCATAGTGGTAAAACGTACTATTTGAGTTGTTGCTCTTTCTCTTGTTTAGACCTAATGTCTGGATAAAATGTTTGTTCACTGCTGGTACAGATTGTATCACTCAAGAATAATATGTACTATGTGTTTTTGTAATTAAAAAAAGAAAAAAGAAAAATTCATCTGTTTGTGAATAAATCTGTACTTTTGAGTGGCCTGTTTGGTAGAAAGTTTATAGTACTTATTTTACTAACAAAAAAAGAAGGATTTTACTAAAATAGCTTCCTCCAGAAAATAAATCTGGATATGATCAGGAGCAGCCAAAGCAAGAAGCAGTAAAACCCCCAAATAATATTACAAACATCTTAAGTCACTTAACTTTATGTGAATCTACTGAGGAGAAAAAAAAATGAGAGCAGAAAAAAATGACTGAACAAAGCAGGTTAAAAACTGGGAGGAGAGAACCCTTGCATCAAAGAAAAAGAAACAAAAGAAATTATAAGCTATTCTTCTTTTACTGGAAAGACACTAAGACTTGCACCTATGATACACTGCAGTAGAAGCAACTATAAAAGAAAAAAAACATGCCCAAACGTGTACTTGGATCAAGGGGGAGTAGCTACCTGCCACAATTACATAAAACCATCTCAATTTATTGTTGCAGGATTATTTATGAAATAGGAAAATACTCAAGTATGCTACACGCTTGTCAGAATTTTCTCCTTTCAGTCAGTAAGTTAGACCATTCAGAACACAGCAAGTGCCGCATTCATTAACTTCTAATACTGAATTCAAGTTTTCTAAACCTTCTTTCTCTCTTTAGAGTTTTATGCCTGACTTCTGTTCCATTGTGTATTAAACTGTATTAAAAAGATGTATATTTTTTACTCTACTGTTTTCTTATACATCGCTAAGTAAAAAATATTTCTTGGATATTAAATATACACAAAGGTGCTTTTCCTGTAAATTATAAAAATTGCTTAAGGTAAAATGATCGGTAAATATTTTTAAACAAAGATATTTAAATGCATTTATTTTTAGGAAAGTTTGATACCATATAGCCCCAATCTTTGTCTAATAATAAGGTAACCATTTACTTCTTGTTGTCTGGAACAATCCCAATTTACGTCTCTTGTTCAAGCACAATTAATAAGAGTATCCCTGTTTCTCTCAAAGGTATTCAAGTGTATACAAAAATTATATAGTGACTTCTACCTAATATCAAGGAAGCCTGGCATGGAAAGATATGAAGCTTTTGAGACAAGCCCATAGGGGGTCTGTGCATATTTCCATCATTTACTTACTATGTAAACTTGGGCAATTACTTATTCACTCTGAGACCAATTTTGTGGTCGGCAGCATATGGATAATAATAGCTCATAGACTTGTTGGGATAACATGAATGCAATAGTATTATGTCTGGGTACATACATGAATGAGGATAATAAGATCACCTTATAAGATTGTAGTGCAGTTTAGTTAAGATGATGAATTCATACACAGCACTTAGCACATGGTAGATACGTAAAAAATACAGTTTCCATCATACTCATTCTCATAATCATCATTATCATCTGCCATTAGTGGCTGCTTATAAATAGTAGAGTTAACTGCTTCTCTCCTTCTAACCTCATCTTTTCTGGTACTCACTGATGTCACGTATGTGGAAGATGTTTAGAAATTTGACTTGTACTTATAGCAATCAGGAATATGAGCACTTTACTAGCATGTTTAGACAGAGACTGCTTTGAACACTACCTGGACAGCATTTGGTTTAGTTACTGGAAGAAACACATTGTTTTGTTTGCTATAAGAATGAATGTCTCAGAGTGTATCCTAAAAGTCCCCTCAATGCAGAAGAGTAGGAATTCTGACTCTTGGACAATCTGGGAAAATCCCAGATTCTCCACTTGGGGAAATTTCTTTGAAGTCTCCCTCTGATTCTTAAAAGTTCAAGCAGCTTCCATTTTATTTCATTATATATTTGTTTTTGTTTTGAATTTTCAAGTATCTTAAGAATCTGTAATCAAGGTAAATCTGTGCTCTAGTGAAATGTACAGTATGTGCTCTGGGGCTTATCTTCCTTCTCATCCACCTCTGCCTGCTCCCAGGTTACACATACCCCACTTTGAGAAAGAGCAGAGACTTCCCAGTTAAATACAGCTGGCTTACAAGCCAGTTCTGTACTTTGTGGCCTTTGCCATATTACTTAATTTCTCTGAACCTCGGTCTCCTGATCTTAAAAATTGGGATACTATAAATACCCATCAAATTGTTTGATAATTAATGTGATAATGTCTGTAAGGCCACTAAGTCGCATATTAGGAATTCAATCCATGTGAGTTATTTTACATTCTTTTAGTGTTATTTAAAATGTTTAGTGATATCTAGCTGTGTCACATTGATGAGGACCGATCTGAATTTATTTCTATTAGGACACAGAGCCCAAAAGCACATAAAATAGATGACATCTGGCTTACCACATAAAAATGTCCGTGCAATCCAACATGGAATCTCATGCAACTATCCAGGTTCTCTCTTTCAAATTCCCATAGTAACTCAACCTTGAGTGGTAATAGCTTATTAATGACCTTACTTGACTAGACATACGTGTTTTTTGGAATCCAGTTGCCATAAAGGAACCATATGGTTGAGATCTTTTTAGACTTTAGAAAGAGCATTAATAAAATGAAAACAGAAATAACATTCCAAGGCACAGGATTCAATCAGCCAAAGACTTCATTCTTTACTTAGCTGACACTTCGGTGTCTTGCAGAGTCCCACTCAGACATATCCCCTTTTGGGAAATGTTCCTAAAAGACCCTGTGCTTTCCTCTATCACTGTACTTATTGCAAACCACAGAAAATTCATGTTCATTTATCTATCTGGTCCCTTAGCCTTTAAATCTTTAGAGGTTGTTGCTATTTTTAGTTGAATAAATAAATATTTAAATTTTTTTTTGTTTTAATTTGAATGTGATAAGTATTGAGAGATATAACTCACATAAACAAACACTTTGAGGATCTTCAATAATATCTGAAAGTAGAACAGGGTCCTGAGACCAAGTAGTTTAAGAACCACTGCTCTAGAGTGTAACACCACTCAGCTTTTTATCCAGAGTGCCTGGTATTCACTGGCAGTTTCATACATGTTTATTTAATAGATCGGTAGGTGATGAGTAACTGAATATTGCATATAGTGCCAGAAGCATCTTACACTATAATAGAAAATATCTTGATATGCAATATGTGAGGAATCAATTAAAACGCAATTTAATTTTTTCCTTACCATTATTTCTTGCTTCATAATGCCTATCTCCAAAAGTGAGATAAGGAAAGGAACTGGTCATAATTAATCACATAATTAAATCACTCAAGAAGCATCTATTTGGAAAATATTATTTGCCAGGTACTGGGTTAGGTATTGGTGGTGAGGAGGGAGACAGAGAAATAGGTTATTTCTCTTAAAGTCCATTCTCTGACAGCTACATCAAATAATTTACTTAGCTGATTATCGAGTTATGGATTTTACAAAAACTTGTTTGGGACAAGATAATTTTAACATCTTTTGAAGGTTTTTTACAAATATTGGTTGACTATTTTTTATATTGTTTTATTATTGTGTTTTAAGGAATATTTAGGACCCACCTCTGTTCCAGTTTCCTGTAACAAAAGTTTGAATGCTTGCTGGTCCTGGAGTAGTATATAGGGGGAGTTTGGATGGGCAGAAGAACAGACCTGAGGGGACAGAGTGAGTGGGGAAACAGTCTCAGCTAGATTAATTTATAGCCTAAAGTCTCACAGAAAGAAGAATCAAGTCAGAAGTTTAAAAAAAATTCTAAAATCTATTATTTTTCTTTGTGTACTACTATTTTGCCTCCTTCAAGACAAAGTCAACTCTGCTCTCACCAAAGAAACAAGTACTATGTGAAGTGACAGGTGTGTTAACTTGATGCAGGAATCCTTTCACAATGTATACATGTATTAAGTCATTACGCTGCACACTTTAAATATCTTACAATTTTGTCAATTATACCTCAAGAAAGCTAATAAAAAAAAAGATAAAGTCAACTGTCTTAAAAAAGAGAATATCATCTTGATAACTCTATGAATGAGAAAAGGTAGAAACAGTTTGAAATACACAGTACATTTTTTTAGTCCCACTGAATGAAGGAGATAATAAATCTTCTCTGGCCAGGAAATGAGCACTTTTGAACTGTGTTGATGTAGTTAACATACTATATCCAAGAGCTAAACCTTTGTAATTATTCTATGTATGCTATTTTATTCATTGTAAATTGCAATTTCTCCCTCATTTTAACATTTCTGAAATTGGGATAGATTGTTCAATTAATGATATATCATAGTTTCACTGGTAGAATTTTACATTTTCTTTGTAGAATAGAAAATATTGATGCATCTTACTATTGATAGCATCTTAGATTCAATAAAATATAATAGCTCAGAAAAACTAAATAAAACTTGATTCTAGGGGGCTTCCCTGTTGGCGTAGTGGTTAAGAATCTGCCTGCCAATGCAGGGAATACAGGTTCGAGCCCTGGTTCGGGAAGATCCCACATGCCGTGGAGCAATACTAAGCCTGTGCGCCACAACTACTGAGCCCACGTGCTGCAACTACTGAAGCTCTCACCCCTAGAGCCCGTGCTCCGCAACAAGAGAAGCCACCACAGTGAGAAGTCCACGCTCGCTGCAACTAGAGAAAAGCCCGTGCGCAGCAACAAAGACCAAAAAACGCAGCCAAAAATAAAATAAATAAATTAAAACAAAACAAAACAACTTGATTCTATAGTTATATGGTGACACCATATTCAGGATAGTGGTCTCTAAGGCCTTGAATCGCCCTTATTTCCCTTTTGCATCTCCTTGGAAAGCAGTGCACTCATCTAATGAGCAAATAAGCTGGTTTGCTTCGAGGCAAGGTAAGCAAATTTGAATGACACTATTTGATCCCTGTTAACTTTAGAGTTTGGTATAAAGTTCGCACAAGGGGAAAAAATCCAGCCCACCGCCCAAAGGGAAAAAATCCAGATGTTTAGTTAATTTATAAATAAGATGTGGTCACAAGACAGAGATTTCTGAGTGTATCCTAATTTTTATGCTTCAAAATATTAAACGTTTCCTCAGCTTACACTTGAGTATATATACTTTTAAATGGAAATAACAGCATGCGTGATTTTTTTTTTTTTGCATTACCTCTCTTTTCTGAAGTGCCAAGGAAAGTAAATGTGTGCAAAAACATTTATGCCCACATCACTATCTGTACAGTGGTTAAACAATCGAAAGCACTTCTGCAGATGCACATATGAAAATTAAGAGCATTCCCACTTCCTCAGTCAAGACAGTCATGCTGTTCTGGCTGCGCATACGCATAATGGAAACAAAATTGCTTTAAATAATCAAAATACACAAAGGCACATTTTTCTGAGTGATTGGAAATAACCCTGACAAATGCTCACATTTGGTAAATTATGAGCTAGCCAAGTTACGTTTGCATAAACATAATGAAAAACATTTTTTAAAAATTTAGTAAGCATATAAAGCAAGGTATTCTTTTGATAGTGAATTTCTTTGACAGATAAATCAACAACCATGCAGGGCAAGTTTCTGAAGGTGCCTCCCTGAGTATTTGAGGGGGCTGGGGGGAGAGAGAGAGAGCGCGTGCACGCGTTTGTGTATCCAGATACATATTTCGACGAATAAAAATTGTGTAGAATTATAAAAGAGTCAGAGATATTCTTCCAACTAAAAATAAATGTAGAAAAATCTTAGACACATCAAATAGCTACTTGTATTTTTAAAAGAAGAACACGAACTATGTGCAATTGAATGCTATGTTAATACGGCACACAAATAATTTATATTCCCCAGACATATCTCTTTGATAACACAGAGATTACCTATTAGGTAAACACATAATTATATTTTCTTCCAACAATCTAGATACTGCACCTCAGCGGCACACTTAAACAGGCATCAGTATGTAGTTGGAGAGGATTTGTGGGTGGCTCATTTAAAAAAAAGTATTTGAATAGGGCAAAAAATAATTTTCTATTCACAGGTAATATGGCACTATTTTTTATCAGATTGCTTTGGGTAGGTCCAGAGCACTGAGCACTACAACATGTGGCTACATCAAAACAAAAGCCAAAGAAAGATGTACATTCACTTAGGATTTTCTAGATTGGCCTATTCCTTAAGCTAAGCACAATACGGTAGGGAGGCTGACTTTACTGAATTTGCTGCATGGGTAACAAAGCTCTTCTGAGAATTCTGTAGCCTTTAGAAATTGCCAGTCGCTGAAGAACACACCTTTGCATGAAAGAAATATTATCAAGGCCTTTTCAAATGGGCTTGCCACATAAGATAGGACATTTTCACACACATCCGTGAAGGTAAACTGTGATCAAAAAGATGAAATAGGCCAAGGACAGTGGGTGGAGTGAAGATGACTTTCTTAGGGGGAAATTCTTTTAATTCCTAAGTATGAATTGCAGGAAGAGCCTAATTGTCCTTTACAACCTTAGTCATCTTTGAAAATCATCAACTTTTCTCCATTCACTGCCACCCACCTTCACTTGACAACACGAAGTAAGAGCTTGAGAGAAACCAGAATTACAACAGGTCTCTAGTTGGGTAAAATGGTGTAGCAAATCAGGTTAAACTGGTGCTACTTGCCTCACTCTTGAAGTAGGCCTTCTTCCTTATCTTCTCTTCTTCCAATTTAAGGGTAAACTCCTAGAAAGCTTAATGCTTTGCTTTGTTCCAATATTCAAATACACTAGAGATATTTGGTAAGAACTTATCACCTAGTAATATGATTTCTCTTCCCATCATTTTAATGAAACCTCTCCCCTGAAGGTCATCAATGACTAATTAATTGTGACACCCAACATTCTCATAGTTCATCCTTCTTGTCTGTGTCTCTTGCTTGTCTCCTGACCAGCCCTTCTTCCAGAAACTCTCCACCCTTCCTCTCTGTGGACATCCCCAGTTTTCTTTTTAACTGTGTGACTACAACTTTTATCTCCTTCCTCTTCACACTTTTCATATATGTGATTTAAAAGTTTGTTCCTCAGCCCTCTTCTCTCCTTGTTCTCTCTCTTCCTTGACAATCTCACCTACTTTTTCCTGCAGATGACCCTCACAGCTCTCTCGGGCCCTGTCATCTCAGAGTGCCGGGTACAGGTTTCCACCTGCACTCTTTTCTTTTCCACAACGATAGGCTCTGGCACCACGAAAAACTCATTACGTTCAAAGTGAATTCAGTGTCTTTTCTCTCACATTTCCAACTTCTCCTAGTGCGTCCTATTTGCTTAATGTCATCACCAAGGTTTGAAGTCTCAAAGTCAAATATGACAACTTTCCTAACTGTTTCCACAATAATTTGCAAAACCCTGTCAATATTTCCTGAGATATCTCTGCCGTTTATATCCTCTTTTCCATCCCCTCTCTTCTATACACTATCCCAATAGTTTCCTCAATGCTCTTTAGACTTTTCTGCATCCAAACCACTTTATATATTGCTGCCAGAAAAATCTCTTTAAAACACAGTTTGCTCATGTTTATGTGCATTTCCATATCTAAATTCATTTGCTTCAAGCATTTGCTTTGGCAGTATTTTTCTTTTCCTACAAAAGAAATATCTCTCTTCTTGGTGCCTCTATGTCATCAAGTATTCTAGTCAAACAGGTTTGTGTTCCCATTTAAAAGTGAGCTCCATAAGTAAAGTGTCTTGCAAGTTTATCCTCAAATCCCCTACATATACTGCAGTGACTGACATAAAGTAGACCCTCAAGAAATCTTTGATTTAAGTTGGCTTGAGTATTATTCCTTTGTTTAAAAACTTTCCACATTCCCTATTTTTACATGCTACAAACTCTTTTACCTGGTAAACAGGATCTTTAGATTTGGGATCTGGTAAACGTTGGGAGAAGGATAAGCAAAAGGCAGGGAAAGAGACCCAAACAAAAAGGAAACTGAGAGAAGCAACTGTAAGCAAGTGGTAGAGTGGAAGCATTCTGAGACAATCTTTGTATTGTCCTTTTGCCTACTGAATGTCACCTGGTCCTTGGGAGCCCTGACATACTACAACCACTGATGTCTCTAGGAATCTCAGAATGCACAAGTGCCCCTGTTATACCACACCCGGGCCTGCTGCTACCAGGCGTTGCCCTGTGTCCACTGGCAGCCACTCAGTGACTCATGTGGTCCTGTCTTCTGGCAGGAAAACTGAAATAGCCAACTAAGCCCAAGAATACACCTGTCCTAAAATGCTAATGGTAATTCCAGACATATTAAGCAGAGACTTAGACCTTTGGGACCTTCTCTTTCTTTGCCAAGTGATACATGGGAACTGTATTGAACACTGGTTTTCAGGCAATGCTGCCGAGGTTTTGGTGCCTAATACAGGGAGTATGAGCCAACAGGAATCTGGGTTATGTAAGGGGAAAGTGCTGTGATAAAGGGAAACCTAGGCAGCTCCATACAGCTTTCTCCTCTGTTGAATAAATACATTTACAAGGCCACAGGTGAGCAGGAGGAAGGAGGAGCCCAGAGGGATAGTTTTCCCCAAAGACTAAGCTCTTTTGTGCATTAATTGTCTCCTTTACTTCAATGTGCAGATATCTTCCCCACAGTTCCTTTCTCAGTGGAGAATGGAAGAGTGCTAAACTGTAAACAACGACTTTAGGTGTGCTGATATTGAAGAATGTAAAGTTATAGATTGTTTCTTAATTACAAGTCGAGTCCCATTACTCACTTTACCTTGACACAAGTTAATGTCTAAGTGAAGCTTTTACAATGACAGTTTTCCATTTCTCCATTGTCCCACAATTCTTTACCTAATACTGTAAATTATTTTTGCTCCACCTTTTTTTTTTTAGTAAGAAAATAAAGTCATTTTTATCTCCATGTCATATCCACCCTTTCCTATACCCTCCCAGGGAATGATTTCCCCAACATCCTCACTAGAATTGAGGGCATCCAACATATACTCTCATAACTTTCCTCACAACTCCCTCGGATTTTCTCTGTCACCAGCCCCTTTTCCTCTCCTTTCTTGGAGTAATATTTTTTAAATCTCTAAAGCTAATACAGCTACCTGTACTCTCCTCAACTCCTGCCCCATTAAGGACACATTTCCGCTTAAACCCCCAATTGCTCAGCTCCACTAGTTTTTTTCTCTCCTACAAACATGGTTAAATCTCCTCTTTTGCTTCACTTCTTCCCCTTCACTTTATGAATAGAGATTCCACACATTTCCTATTTCCAATTATTCGCACTTTCATTTTTCTCACGCCCTTGAAATATGTATCCAGCACCCACAAATCTGTAGAAACAGTTCTTGTTGACCATATCCTTGCTGAATCAGTAGCTGCTGTCAGCCGGTCTGTAAGTCTCTGTAACAATCAGCACAGCTGACCATTCTGAATCAGCAGTGGTGTGTCGTGCTTCCACACTGGGTTACAAACTTTCTTCATGTCTGTGGCTAGAGCTTCCTCAGGATTCCTGAACACTTTCTCTCTCCAGATGAAATCCTCTTCTTTCCTCTCTACACATTTATTCTCCTTCCTTCCTATCCTGGAATTGTTTCATGAAATTATTTGCATCATCCATTAATATAGGTCATTTCATATATCACCACATCCTCACACTAGAAGTCGTTTCCTATAGACAAAATCTTCTAAGACTTTTTGCTCTCCTGCCAAAGTTACTAATATATCCACATACCAAATATTTTTAAATATTTTGGTCTCAGGCAAGTGGAATTTTCTTAATACATACATATTTTGTGAATTTATTTTTGGTTTATTTTTGTTTGTGCTTTCTGATCACGGGTATCTGCCCATGACAGAACCAAGAGGAAAAGTTGTTTGAGCTCAGGGTACTTGGAACTCATAGCCCCTGAAAACCACTGTTTCCAAATTACTGTGTTTCACATCATGAAGATACCCTTGAGTTCTTTCACTATCCTGGATTTTCTCCTTCCTTCTTGCATATTTTTAATATGTAGGGTGAGAGGGTTATGACCACTCTGAAAGTGAAGTGGGAGCCTAGGTGGTGTGTATGAGTGTTTTTACTGTCATCTTCCCCTTTGTACATAGACATATCCCATATCTATAGGAAGTTTTGGCAGTGGAACATTTGAACAGATATTTTAGCAAGGAAAGGTCATGCTCTCTAGTCGGTGTTACCGAACAGATTGAGAATACTTAGGTAGGTGACTGCTTACTTTTGGTCAGACCAAATGGTGTCAAATATCTGTCCTATATCATCTACATGATATGTACAGCTTTTCTCCTTGAGAAATTATAGATTTAGGCTTTCAGAGAAGGGCATTGACAGCCTTCCTCTTCAATCTATTCTTATAAAACTTTGGAGCTTGCTTGATAGACTTTCACATATCCTTTATAGTGTCCATTTGGCCCTGTGGGTGGAAGCAGCTCCTTTCATCTTACACAAGAATGGGGTTGAAGAAACGTCTGAGAGGGAATTAGTCTCCCAGAAAGGCCAGGAGAACTGTGTGTGTGGAAGGCCATAGATTCAAGTTTCTACAAGTGGGCTTCTCCAAGGTGATAATTGCTAATGGCATATATTTCCCAGGGAAACCGAGCTAGGTTCCTTCATGCAACCCCTGAGAGAAAGGAGATGGAAAATGCAGGGTCTGTTGTGTACCTTGCTTACTATTGTATATCCTCTGCTTTGCAGCATCTGACAAAAAATAGGTGCTCCATAAATATTTGTACAATAGAATTGAAATGTATTAAAATGTATTAAATGCATTGGCAAGGAAATAGATAGTAGCATTGGCAGTAGTAATAGCAGATTTCGGGGAATTTTAGGTAAATTCCTTATATTCTTGTACCACTTTCTGAAGAAAGTATCAGATATTTTCTTCTGGTTGTGATTAAGGAAGAATTTTTTCCCTAGGGTATTGTGAAAGAAGCTGGGAATTTTGTTGAAGCTGATCTCTGCTAAGAGATTCAGGGGTCAGAATGGAAAATCTCACCTCAGTACATTTTAGGATTAGGTGCTTTCTCAAATAAATCAATACTTTCCCTGAAGCCTCTGGCCACTGATGCTGGACACAAGATACTAGATTTGATACACAAGCAGGCAATTCAACTGTGACCATTGCTTTATTCCTCCTTGGAATTTACATATAAATTTAACTTTTTAAAATATAGTTTCATCAATTATGAAAAATGGCTATTTTGGATAATTACATGAAACGTCAAATAGAAATATTCTATAACTAGTATAAACGTTACTGACATCAAATTGGCGTATTGCAATGTTTCGTGTACCCTCGACAGTTTTTTAAAAGCCCAAAACATTTTATATTAATCAGGAAGAAAACAAGGTATGTCACAGATAAAAATAACGCACATATTTTTGTGCTTATTATTTAAAGAAAGGAGAAACATCTGAAATCTGTTTGCTAACTACAGTATAATACAAATTAGCCTGCAGGCACTGTGTGTGCTGTATTCTGTCTGCTTGCCAGCCCCGCTTAGTCCCAACGTATTAATGAGCAAGTACAAGTATTTGAACAATCAGCATTTCCGCATTTGCATGCAAACTCTCATGCTGTGTAATTACACACAGAGCTGGCACTCCAATTAATTAAAGCTGATTTCTCTGTGACTGCAAACTGGTCATATCCTCAGCTTTGCCTTCTTATGAAGTTATCACTCTACATTCAACATGACACTTCTGTCCCTGGCATTCTCAGTAATGCTAATATTCGACAGTTGTGAATCCAGAAATATTTTAGATTGCAGCTGACAATGGCTATGTGTTCTTGTGCTTTTCCTCTCCTCCCTGTTTTCCCCTTTCTGGTATAAAGATAAAAAATAGCTTTTGAATGCTTGCTTTGTAATTATCTCAAATAATAATGCAAACAAATTACATATATTGTTTCAGCTTGTTTCCTCCCCTCTTTTATGATTCCACCCACTTGATTAGCACTTACAAACAATTCATCAAGCTTAAAAAAAAACCTGTTTATTTGATACTAGCAAACAATTAGTTTTGATGGTTTTGGTCTTAATTTTGAAAAGGCTTTAACAAATGCTGTTTTATTTTAATAGATAAGGATCTCATAATTCAGGATCAGGGAGATTAGGAGAGAAGGAAGCAGCAATGACTACTAGATTTGATTAAGACTTTTTCAATCCTCATCAAACAGAGACCATTATTTGCCAAAGAGATCCGTAAATGTTAACTTCTAGGGCAGAAGACTTTCCTTAGCTCTTCCACAGTAAAGCCATCTCCTTTTGGTTTCTCAGTTCCTCCGAAGTTACTCTTTCTGTGACAATTTCTTTGAAGAGACATCCTTAGAGCAATTAAGATAACATCATGATTCTGTTTCATAAATTTAAATCTCCTAATACAGGTGGCTACTAAAACCGTCTTCATGTAGGGCCCTGGGAGATGATCTGCTTTGACACATTGTTCTGAAATCACTTCTTACCACTCAACCACAGTTCACCATCACCCAATTTCTCTGTATCCCATTAACCAGAAACAGCACAGACAGCTATTGCAGGGGCTGGATGTCTCTTTTCAGAGCAGGCACCAAACAATTCTATCTCTCAAGTTCAAGATCCTGAAATACACGGCCAAGAAGATTGCCTCAGCAAGCTACATTTGAAAGGGAAGACTGAGTAGGGAATCGCCTTATAATCTATCTCTAGTGATCACAAGAGATATAATTGCCCTTACCTTATTGGTAGTACTTCTGGGTCCACATAGAACATCAGTTAGCAAACTCCCTTCAGATTCCAATTGTCATACAATGAGAAAAGAGTATCTTTCCCGGAGAGGCTCTGGGGAGATCACAGTCACAACACTACTATCCCGATCCGAAATCTGCCCTTCTGTCTTGTCATGAATTTCCTATGCAGACAGGTGTCATACTGGCATGAATTTTGTTGCCAAGTACACTTTAAGAGTGGGTGTGGCTGTGATCATGTAGCCAGTTCCACCAGTCTCTAAACCCTCATAACCTTCACTGCTTTCAATATTTCACTCAAGTACCCAGTGACTTCATGAGTTACCCACGCACTGGACCCGACTAATAGAGGTGTGGGAACAGTATCGAGTTAAGCAGCACCGTCACTGTAGTACACAATGCTCATTGCTACTGGCGAATACCTGTTTGCTGACTCAGGATCGGACTGCACTGAGCAGAACTAAGCAGTTCTACTGCTTTCTGTTTGTTTCCTTTTTAGAAACTATCCTCTTCTAATTAACCATTTAGCAAAAATACATTCTTTGTGATATTCATTCCTTAAAAATCTAGCCTTTTTAAGCATAGAGAATTACTATATTTTAACCTTTTTAAAAAACAAGCACTCAAAACAAAAGACAAAGAAAATTGGAATTCCCCAAATAATTAAAACGAACATCACTGCATTTGTTATATATTTTGCTCTTAAATTTTCTGATAGCAAATCAAATAGTTATGTTTCTTTTACTTTTTCTTAAAAGAAAAGGATAGTAGGAGAAATGTTCTGTAAACATCTTAGGAAAAGGGAAGCTTTTCCTCTTTACAGAGTAGCAGAATAGCTGGTACTCAATGATTTTTTAATTGATGGTAGTATTAAAAAAAAGTAGATTGGCTACATATTTTCTTATAGGAATATGCGTAAATGAAATTCAGGTATGGAAATAGCAAGACAGGATTTTAGAAACCTGCCAAAATTTTATGTTTTATTAATCATTGTAAGTGTAACATGATCAGAACAAAGTCTAGAAAATACGGGTCTCAATATGTGTAAATGGTATGTCTTTGACTTACAATTTCTACCCACTTTATCAATGTCTCTGGAAGTGGTAGAATATTAATTTTCTCAGACCCCTTAATTCCTCAATGACATTTAAATCAAGCGAACTGTTTTGCTTTTTTTTTTTTTGGATTGATTTATTCTCAAATATCAAAGTTTGGTCCAAAATCCTACCCAAAGCAGGAATTCCTATATAATACTGTTTTTCTTCAACTTGCCCACCATCTAGCATAAAATTGATGTGTAGTGATATTCAATACATTTTTGCTAAGTAAATGTTTAGCTGTACATTTTAACTGTGATGTGGATATTGTAAATGATATAAATCAACTAACCTGCAAACTCTTGAAGCCTTCCTTTTTGAACAGGGCTTATACAGGTTTGCACATACATGTGACTGGTAATCATTTGTTAAAAAATTGAAATTAAATAACTTTGAGAGAATACATTACTAAGTCCAAGACAATCCATTCTCATTTTAAATAGAGATCTTCCTTATATTTGACCAATATCTTCCTGAACTGTCCATTCTTTGGTATGATTTTTTTCTGAAGCTTCATGAAGTTTTGAGGATAAATTTAATCCTTATTCCACATGAAAGTTATTCAACTATTTGAAAAATGACTATCCTTTTTCCCTAAGTCTACTCTTTTTTCAACTTGAACATTCCTTTAATCATTCTAATATGAGATGGCTTTTAAGGCCTCTCCCCATACTGGATAGATTCCAGTTTGTCCATGTCTCTTCTAAATGTGGCATCAGAACTAAATGCATTGCTTGAGATGTGGTCTAATTATGCAAAGTAAATGGGTAAGGATGCCTGCCTTGTTCTGGACTCTATTTCTAACAATTTAGGATTTTCTGAAGGCAGGAAACATACTCTGAGGAGGGGTTAGTATCATTATCATATTTTTAGTTGCTGAACTTTTATGAAACTAAAATGTCAAATCTTTTTCATACCAAATTCTGTCTAATCAAATCTCTTGCAACTTCTTGTTGCAATTGATATTTTGGATTGAAATTATGGACTTCCTAGCCATCCATGTTAGAGCTTATCTTTGGTATTGGCCCATTGTTCTAATTATTTGTGGCAGTTTTGAATCTTGATTTTGCTATCCAGTGTCTTGGTTGCTATATTTCATTTTGTGTCATTCTTTAAAAGACGTCTGAGTGGCTACTATGGGTCAGGCACTAAATCAGGCAGTGAGGATACCAAAAGCAAGAAGACATGGTCATTTTCCCAAAAGAGCCCACAGCATAGCAAGGAGACTGCCAAAATAATAATTATTATTTCTTCAAATCATTGGCAAAAAAAAATAAGTGCTAGTGCCCCTCTCAGAGATCTCTCTTCAGATTGAAAACCAATCAGCCTTAGCTAGTGAGAATAAAGTACAACACCTATCATTTTTATTGAGCACTTATTTAAGTATAGGTAAAAAGCACCTCAGGTACATTATGCCATTTAAGAAGCACAATGTCTTTGTGATACAGATAGTTGTAAGTCCTTGTTACAGTTGAAGGGATTAAGGTTCAGGAGTTTATGCAAGTTGCACAAATTTACATAGCTGATAAATTGCAGGGCTTCAATCTGAACCACCAAAGCTGTGTGACTCCAAAGTTCATACTTAGATACTCAAAAGAGGTAATTCTGCCATTTTTAAAAACTTCCTAACCATATTATAAACTAGCTCTAACTTATCTACTAAGAATGTATGAGTACTTTGATTGAAAGACTTACCAAATTTAAACTCTCTTTTGAAGAGTAAAAGTAAATTAGTGTACTTGGGGTTGCTGTGTTCTTAGCGAACCTATACTGATTCTTAATAGTCATTGTCATCTTCTCAAAATGCTCACTTTTACTTTAATAATCCTGTCTAAATTTCGCTAGGGACTCAGGTTAAACTCACTCGTTTGCAGTTCACAGAATCTTTCTTTCTTTCCTAATAAAATCAGGTCAGCGTCGTCGACTCATCTCCAGTTTGCTTAATTCTGCCCCGTTCTCTGTGATAACCGCAAAAATAATTGGCGTAGGTTCCATGAATACATCTGAAGTTCTTTCTTTCCTGAGGACACTAGGGCATATTTATGTAGCTCTCAGCTTCACCTTCTTGGGGTTCGCTTCTTGTAATGGGACTTATTGGAAGTAAAATGAAGATTGAATTGTTCTGCACAAAGTCTAACACTTAAGACACACTTCAAAAGTATTTGCTGAAAAAAAATCTACATAATGGAGAGGGAGAAAAAAGCTCCACAAACCTGTTTTATAAAAAAGAAAAAAGACCACTATTTTTTGCCTTCTCAGGAGGAGCAATTCGTATATCACACACGAATGGTTCTTTTGTTAGGGAAAACAACTAGGCAAAGCTGGACAAGGCATTCAAGTTGAGAAAGTCAAGTCTTTTTGGGCATAGCCCGTCGGGCATCACTGGATAAAGACACAGCTAAATTTCTCTATAATGAATTATAAACAATTTGTCAGTCTGAGAAACAAGACTTGGCCGTGGGAAGAAGGGAAGAGATAGGAAAAGTGTAGTGGTGTGAGATGTTGCCCAAGAACATGGCAGAAAGCCCAGAGCACAACACGGGACTATGGCCAGGGAGAAATTCTGAAGCTGCTCACATTCAAATCTCAAAACATAGCTGCCCCGGCACTGTGCTAACCCAAGAGGTGACACTGGAATGATAATACAGAACAAGGTCCTTTTCTTCAAGATGGAAATACAGTGAACGATCTCAATTTTGTAAAATGAAAAATATCTTTAGAAGAGGAAATAGCTTCTGGGTTTTTTTCTTTTTTTTTTTGAGCACTTTTATTAATTCAGTTTGAGTGGGTATTAGAAAATACTAAAGCCCTTATCTTATAATTTTCTATTAATATGACTTTTTCCTAAGTGTACTTTTATTATAGTATATTTTTCAGAGCAGTATTAATTCTTTTACAGAATAGTATATATTTTTATTACATAGAAAGGTCTAAGATTATTTCTGGTAGATAAGGGTAGAAGAAAGGAAGGTATGCTATCAAGAGAATGTAGAGTCCCCCAGATGTGAAAGATTTTTGAAAATGTTATTTCATTCTACCTAGAAAAAACTAAAGTATCAGTTTTATATGAATTTCATAGAAATAACCAAAAAATTAGCAGGAAATAAAGACTTTCTGAGAAAATTTTTTTTCCGGAAGAACACTCTGATATTATCTCAATATTTCTAAAATATTTTAATAAAATAAATACATCTGTTAATAAAAATAATAAATTCTGATGGATAAAATATAGGTTATATTAAAAGAGATATACATATATGTGTGTGTATGTAACAGAAAATTTAACATTCACAATTTTAGTCACTGTTCGACTGTATAGCTCAGGGAACTCTACTCAGTGCTCTGTGGTGACCTAAATGGGAAGGAAATCCAAAAAAGAGGGGATATATGTATACATATAGCTGATTCACTTTGCTGTACAGCAGAAACTAACACAACATTGGAAAGCAACTATACTCCAATAAAAATTAATTTAGAAAAAATCACTGCTCGAAGGTAAAAATTTGTTGCTGAGAATGGTTCTCTTTGGTAATATGCAGTATTGGAAGCATCAGCACAGTAGTATTATGCTAATGCATTACGGCTGGAAGATGAACCTCACTGAAAAATTTAAGAAACTGAATACTGAACAGTTAGTTGCAAAAGGGCAATTACGGGACCGAGTCTGGTTTCATTATCTAAGATGAGTGAGAATAAAATGCAAAACTGAAACATAAATGATACAGGGCATATTAGGTATGAGATTTCTTTTTTGTTTTAATTATCTAACTTTTCATTAATAAGTGTTTTGAAATATATAAACCTAAAAAAAAAAAAAAGAAATATATAAACCTTTCTTTGATGCTGGCTATTTCAAAGAAAAATATTATATGGACTTATGTTACATTATATTATAATAATTCTAATAGCTAACTTTCTTATTACCATGTGCCAGGTATTGTGCTAAACATTTTACATAAATTTTCTCATTTATTACTACCACAACTCTTTGAAGTAGATGATATTATCATCTCCCTTTAACAGAGGAGAAAACTGAGGCACAGAGAACTTAAGCAACTTGTCCAAGGACACACTGTTAAGCAAATAATTGAGCTAGGATTGAAACTCAGGTAGAATCTGCAGACTCTATGCTACCTCTATTAACTTATTTTGCATCTAATGTGTGCTTTCTTTATGCGCCCACTATGTTCTTAAGTGTTTTTCATATGATCTATACTCTCATGAAGGAGAAATTCAGCTTCCTAGTTTATTTTGTCATGCTAAATGGTCTTTAATATCCTATTCAAATTGAGTATAAAATATACTTGTGTTCATTAGGACTCAGCTCAAGGGCCAACTTATTTATGGAACTTTTGTTGATTTCTTTGGGCAGAGCTGACCACTGACTTCTTTGTACACCCCGTACTCTGCACAGATGCCTATATATGCCCATAATATCCACTGCACCTCTTTATTTGCATATCTACTTATCTCCAGGGCCTAGCTTGGTGTTGGAACACAGTAGGTGTTAAAGAACATTTGTGGAACAAATCAATAACTGGGGCTACTCCTTATCTTTTCTTCATTATTTTTCAACATGTAATTTTCCCTGCCAGGCACCAATTTGTCCCCTGCTGGGGGAAAGCAGAGTACTGCCTCCTCTAGACTTTGAATTAGTGTTTTCCCTGCTTACTGAACTAAAGTGCTAAAGAAACATGAGTTTCTCTGCTCAAGCAAGGAGCGTTTTTGATAAATAAATAAGTTAAAAATACCAAATCAACAAGCTTCTTGTTGGATTACCTCAAAGAGAAGTTGCCCAAAGCTTGCCCACATTAACCTCTGATAGATGTGGCTCAGTGCCATTTTCCTCAAAATCTTAATTATTAAGTGATCTGACCTATAGTTTAAACAGAGAAGGAAGCTGTAATGTTTTTTACCGTAGCATAGACCTGGGGAGAAGAGTAAGTCAAGTGCAGACTCCTGTGTCAGCATACTACTACTCTTTCCTCTCTTCAATTCATTCATCTGACATTTATTAAATTAATGACAGACTAACTAAATGATGGCACGGGGAGGGGTGGGAAGCTGCAGGTGGGCTCTGAGACGGCTGCAGAGAGCAGGGGACCTTGGAGTGGAGCACTAGGATTAAGGTTTAGTCAAGAAAAGGGAGAGTAGCAAGTGGACAGTATGAATAGTACCAGGAACAGCACCAATCACGTGGGGACACATGCCCTCTTGGGCAACTGTGAGAAGTACATTGGAGCAAAAGGTTCTTGGCGGGGAGAAGAGATGGACATGTAGCCACACATTCTGGTGTGAACATTTTATGATAAAAGAATGTAGCAGAACTGCACTTTAGGCCTACCTCTGTCATGACCTCAAGGCATGACCTTATGAAAGTTCTTTTACAACAGAAATCAAATGCCTAAAAAGGCCAAGCAAGTAAAGATTAATGAGTGAGGAGACTGGGGATAAGGCAATAGGAGGTAGTAGTAGTATGCTGCTATGCGGGATAAGGGCCCAGTGTTATCCAGTGGTACCAGAACTTTCAACTTTTCTATATAAGTCAGATATCCAGTTTTTTTTTTTTAATGTGAAATTTCCAATTTTTAAAGTATTGACAACTAATCTAATGTTTTATTAAATATTATACTGGGAAAAAACAAATAACCATGTTACCATTCTACAACCCCTTATTTTAACTTTCTATTCTATAAAATAACGCTTGCTCTATCTTCCTCAGAAAGATTATTAGAAAGATCAAATCATCTTGCAGATAAATATGTAGAGAATTAGTGTGCTATAGCAATTAAAATATCATTTGTATTATTATTAATGTCACCAATTCTTATTTTTTCAACAAGCTGATTTGTGTCTCTCTTACTCTTCCCCATCTTTGTTTTTATCTAACACTAATCCAAAAAGAGCATGGCGTACCATAACCTGACATCAAAGGAATCAGTCCAACACTGTTTATTGCTAGGTGAAGGTTAGTTGGTACCTTTGTTATCCCACCTGACTCAAGTTATTTGAGCATTGGCTCTTCCTCTGGCAGTAGGATAGGTATAAACAATTTTTTTAAATTTTTTTTAAAATTTATCTATTTATGGCTGTGTTGGGTCTTTCGTTTCTGTGCGAGGGCTTTCTTTAGTTGTGGCAAGCGGGGGCCACTCTTCATCGCGGTGCGTGGTCCTTTCACTGTCGCAGCCTCTCTTGTTGCGGAGCACAGGCTCCAGACGTGCAGGCTCAGTAATTGTGGCTCACGGGCCCAGTTGCCCTGCGGCATGTGGGATCTTCCCAGACCAGGGCTCGAACCCATGTCCCCTGCATTGGCAGGCAGATTCTCAACCACTGCACCGCCAGGGAAGCCCCGGTATAAACATTTTAAAAATACTTTATCTAACTTGATTATGTATATATATTAAATACATATATATGCCATTTTGCCTTGGCCTACATAACTTTGGATAACCAAAAGTCTAAAAAAGAAAACTAAGAGTAGACATTACCCAAACATACTGGTATGAGCTATCAAAATACTCTCTATTTTTAAATTATTATTTCTTTTCTACAAAGTAGAGATTCTCTTATACTTACACAGTTTTTGGCCAAAGTTTTGTTTCTCCTTACCCAATTTGTAGGCTAAACAAAACAAGCAGAGTTGATACCAACAAATACTAAAGACGGATCCTAGAACTAAAAATAATTAGATGTTGGCAGGGCTCCCCAACTGAATTTGCAGAATCTCTTTAACTTTTAAGTCATTAAACAGGATTTATTTCATTTGTCTGAAATGATTTTAGTGTGGTCCTGACACACAGTGACCTCTCAGATTTTCTGTGCACGTTCCTGTGCTGGTTGAGAGGTCTGTACAATTTTCATAGAATATATTCAGATTCTCTGTGGCATGTGTGCTCTTTCAAGAAACCAAAAATCTCATAAGCCTCCCATAAATTTTACCCTGCTGCTGATTGGAACTTCTTCAGAAGTAGCACCAGAATAACCAGGTCTTCTTTAAGTGCTTCTGTAAAGAGTTTATTTCAGGAGCTGTGGTTGAGGCTTTCACTGCAGGCAGCCCAATAAGGTTTAAATTAAAAATGGGAAAAAAAAACCCCAAACCCTCTTGAAGTAGAATTCTGAATGTACCTACCAGCAAGAGTGAAATCAATCACATGTTTCCTGTAGGTGACATTTTACTCTATGTCTTAAGGTATCTCAGCAGGAAAAGTGTAGGTTTGCCTAGAGAGAAGTGTAGGAAAAATTTACAAAGAAATGAAAAACCTAGAGATGAAGAGGGCAGGTTGCCAATTCTGTGATTTTTAATTAGGAATATTCAAAAACTGAGCCCTCTGTATAGATAGCCAAAACCACCTTTTATACTTCCTGGAAACAGGGCGGCAACTCCATTTCATCCTCTCCAAGACAGTCCTGGATTTCATGATGAATAGAAGTGGGGTACTGAATTTTACATTCTGAATGAGGCTAAAAGCAAACTGAATATTGGGAAGATCAAATCTATGACATCTGCTGTTGGTAGTCTGGGTCACAGTGAGAGAGAATTGGAAGTACTACTCCATTTGCTCAGTATCAACTTATTTCCCTTTTTCTTTGTCCTCTTATTTTTGTGAATAAGTGGGAATCAAAGAAAAATTTGGGACAGAATTAGAAGAGCCTCAGATGTTGGGGGATGGAAGAAACAGTAACAGAGTCTGAGTTTCAGGTATCTACAAGAGATAGATCTCATCCAAAGATTGGATCTTATTGGGAAAACAAAAGGGCATTGTGTTTGTGAAAACTCCAGTAGGACTACCCTCAAGAGAGTTGCAAAACCACAGTCTGATGGAGCTTTAGGAAATCTGTAAGATCAAATCAATCAAAAATACTTAACCTAAGCTTCAGACAAACTTTTTCTTTCTTGGCTTTTGATGACCTTTCCTCCCATTCCACTCGTGGGAGTCGCTTCTGAAGTTTCAACCCTTTATTCTGTCACCTACAAGGCCCCTTCTCCAGCCACATCTGGAGTGGGTGGAATGGAATGGCAAAACAACAGGTTTGGGTGTGGTATGGTTCTTATATTCTCCAAGGGTCTCGGTCATTAACTTTTGCATTTACATCGCAAAATGAGGATGTGCAATATGTTTTGCAAATCTGAGGCCTCACATAACATCTTCCCCTTCTACAAACAGATCAACTGATTGAGTCTCTTTTCCTAGTTGACTGTCTCTGCCACAGGTCTGGGAACTTCTTAAAGTAAGAGACTGTGTTGTATATTTCTGAAATCCAGAAGTACCTTTAGTATAATAGTCACTTCATAAATCTATGGTGAGTAAAGAAACAAATCTTAAAAATGTAATATCCTCGGGCTTCCCTGGTGGCGCAGTGGTTGAGAATCTGCCTGCCGATGCAGGGGACACGGGTTCGAGCCCTGGTTTGGGAAGATCCCACATGCCGCGGAGCAACTGGGCCCGTGAGCCACAACTATTGAGCCTGCGTGTCTGGAGCCTGTGCTCCGCAACAAGAGAGGCCACGACAGTGAGAGGCCCGCGCACCGCGATGAAGAGTGGCCCCCACTCGCCGCAAATAGAGAAAGCCCTCGCACAGAAACGAAGACCCAACACAGCCAAATAAATAAATAAATAAATAAATAATAATTTAAAAAATGAATATGTGCTAAAAAAAAATGTAATATCCTCTTAGATGTTCATTTAGCATAGTTACAGGTTAGAGATAAGGAAAGAAGTATTATATCTCAGGAAAAGTAAGGAGGCACACTTATAATGTAAACTTAGTCCCAAGTCAGACTAAGATTCACTATATGAGGAAGGCTGACAAATCCTATATTTTAGTTATAATCATTAGCCAAAGTAAACTACTGTATTTCCTTTTCATTAAAGAAAGTATTTGAAAACATTTTGCATAAGGCAATAATTCTTAAGATTTGGGGGGGTTATAAATCCTCTTGGGAATTCAAGGAAAGCTATGGACTCATGAGAAAGAAGTGTACATTCACATCAAGCAACAAACAAACAAACAAAACAAGAAAGTTTGTTCATGAACACCCTGAAGCGTTTTCATGGACAAACCTGTGTCCCACGTTAGGAACTTTCACAGAGTGAGAGCCGTTGAGTGGTGACCTTCAAGGTCCAGAAGAGGGCTTTCAAGAAAAGGTTTAGAACAATAGACTTGTATACAGCGTAATCACAAATGCCATCCATTCTGAGAGACTGATCTGAAAGGAACAAATATGCACAGGGAGCTGCCCCCTCTCTGTGGAGGTGATGGAATTTTCATGCACACCCCACAGGGTAGAAGCATTCAAAGACGCTTGTTTAAGCCAGATGACACGCAGAAGTATTATGGCCACATCACACTGTCCTCGCATCCGAAGAGACACACACAGTAGGCTCACTGTGCTGAAACACATTAAACATACCCCAGGTATGGGGTTTGTGTCCTGGAAGCTTAACGAAAAGCTTAAGATATTTCCTAAACAAATTAAATGAGAAATTACTGTCATTAATCACCTTCTGATTCTTTAAAATGTTTTTTCCTTGTACCTAAAATTTAAGCTTATTACCAGTCATTCCCAGAGATTCAAAGGCGAGGGAAGGACTTGCAAGAGAAAACAATTCACATCTCAGTTGTCCTTTCTGACCCCTGCACTCTCCTCTTCCCAGAAACGGCTTCCTTCCCCTAATAGTTTCCTCCTTGCGATGGCAGAAAAAAAATAGTGAACTTTCTAACGGAGCCAATTTCAAATTGCCAAACTAGAATCTGGAAGGTTGCTGTTTAAAATGCTTTTGTAGCCAAACAGATGTATTTCTAAATTTTACTTCACATCATTCACTGGCTTCTCCTCCGCTATATTTAGGATTCTTTGCTCATTTTCTTATCATTTTCCATTTCGTTGCTTTTGTTCCATATTTGAGTAACTGTAGGTCAAATGTACTCCAGACTATTCTGTTAAAGACATGTGAAAATCAAATAGAAACTGCATGATTAACGATATGAATCATCTGTTTTTTAAAAACAGGAAAGTAAACAAGTGCTTAGCAAAGCCCCACCTGCTTTGCTGCTGTTGTGGTGCTGTGCATATCATGAGGAAAACAATTCCCCCTTCTCAAGGCTGAACTAAAATTAGGCTCCACCTGCAAGATGTTAATGAAAACTTACACAGCTGCATTCCAGAAACAAGTTACCCAGATTGCTTTTGGAAAGCTCTGTGTAAAAGCAAACTTGTTAGTTTGCCTAATTCCCAAAATGTACTATTAATTTTAATGGCAATTATTAGCACAATAACCAACTGATAAGTAATCTCAAAATAGATCCAGTATTATCAAATAGGAAATATACTGTAATTTTAACCACACATCCTGCTGGGTTTAACCCCTTACTCACAAATGCACACTTCCCGTCTCTTTTTCGGCACTTGCATTCAAACGGAAGACACGAGAACAAATGAAGTCGCTTGAATGGGCTGCAAACAGTTCCAGTTTGTAGGGGGCTCCCCTTATCCACATGCTGCTTAATGGGAAAAAGGATGGGAAGCACATGCTTCCTTTGCCCTTGATTCCTTTTGCAGATTCTCAAGCTTTCTTTGGAAAGAAGCCTCAAATCAAAACCAAATCGCATGAGACTCACATCCACCCTTTTCTTGCAGATTTAAGACACAGTGGCAGCCCGTGCATGCTCATCAGAAGAGGTGATCTTCCCCAGTCCATTTCCAGGTCAAGCCTTCACAGTTTTGTCTACAGGCCAAATGGCTCAATTTTAATCCCCATTAACTTTTCCAGATCACGCTTATAGTGCTTACCCTTGGACAGAAAGATGTGTTACAGTTTAATTATTTACTAAATTATGTGTGTCAAAAATTAAAGAAGCTGCCATTTGGAGATGGAGAATCTCTGCTTTTCAAAAGTCCCAGCCTTGAAAAAAAAAATCCCTCTTCATCATTTCCTTTGCTTGCAATTCAGTCCTATCAAAGGAGCAGGAAATGCTGACAGTTGTTCTGATTTGATCTATGTTCCCAGTGTTGCATGTGCTGTATAGCTTCTTAATATTTTCACAATTACACCTTCTTAAAGGCTCTTCAGAACAATTAAAAAAATGTTTCAAAGTCAAATAGGCTCAATTAGATCTGGAGCAACAAATTCAGTTTCTGTTAGAGATTAAATAATGAAGAAAATAACAATGCTAACAAGTAGGAAGCTGCCTTTCATTAGCCTATCTGATTTCATTAGCCTAATTCACACTATTAATTATTGGTCTGATGAGATCATCAATGTAAGTATGCCAGCCACATGATGGTTGCATTTGGGGAATATTCAGTCTTTTTCAAGACTTCTACATGGCCCTCAGATGATGTTCCCATTTCATTTCCATTTCAGGCTGCTGCCCTACTCAGTAGATGTATCTGAACCTCCCATGAAAGCAACATTGCCAGAATAAACATTTTGTTTATTTACACAGTCCTGCTTGCAACTGTCAACAAAGAAATATAAAAGGAGATTTAAGTTTTTATTCCTAGATAGTAAACTCCTGTGTGTTTCTACAATGCAGGTCATTACAGACGCGGCTGCCCCTGAGATGGTAACAAAGGGCTGAGGATCTGGCAGTGAGGTAGTGGGCTGGGCCACTTAGATAAGTTTCATTCACTGTAGGAGCCCAAGGGAACAGTGCATCAAGGCAGCTGCACTGCCTCGGTTCATGGTGTAACGTTACACTATTTTTCCTTTAAGTCGCTACTAATCCTTTGGGTTTACATGTTTTTTGGGGGCTGCATCAGAGAAAAGCAGTGTGAAATTGCCTGAAAGCCTCCTTATAAATAAGACTTACAATATAGACCAGGTTTGTTGATGAAAAGACTGAGAGAAATGCCCTTGAGGGCCCCAAGAACCATTTTACAAGGCTCCCACTGTGATTTTTTTTGGTCTCTATCTAATGACTGCTAAAAAATAAATTACTAACTAGGTTAAAAATCTTCCTGGCCCCAAATTCAGTTGGAAACAGAGCCTTAGCATTAACATAAATCCTGTCTACATATTTACTAACCAATATTGCTTGTTTAAACTTCATCTTCTCTTTCTAGAAAATATCTGACTCCTTTGACAAAAAGAAGAAGGAGAAAGCAAAAAAGCAGGAAACTTGGGACATCAGAGATTGGAACAGCAGACTAAGATTCCAGGGACTCTGGATTAGCTTCCTAAACTATGTACAAGGTACCAGTGTGGGCCATTCACATGCTTCATCTTCTTAGGTCAATTCTTTGAAGTGCTGTTGTTCCATTTTAAAGATGAGGAAACTGAGGCTAGTAAATGGCTAAACCATTCATTTAGCTTGGGAGTATCTTACTTTAGAAGAATCATGATTTTTCACTTATTGCCAATCAGAGAAGCTAAAAGAACTGCCCCTAATAGCAAGGAGGCCACAGAAAAACACTCTTCCCTCTTTATTCCCTTGGATTCTTCATTATCACCAGTGGATCTCTCATGTTCACTCCTAAGCTTCTGGAAGCTGGCCTGACCACCAACCCTATTCCTTTTATGAAAACACCAACTCCTTACACCTCCCATTTCCTAACACTCCTGTTCACCCCATCCTGTCTCCCTTCGGTTTTCCTAGTCTCTAAATCCTCCTACAAACAGCCATTTGGAAACAATTTCGAGGTCCACCTACTTTCCTGTGCATCTGTCTTTTGTAATTTAGAGGTTAGGGACTGTGTGTTTTCTACTTGTCATGTTTATGCCTCGTGGGTACCTCATAAATGCCGAATAATAACAGGTTTATGACAGTGCAGAACCAGAAACACAGGTTCTTATATTTTGTATTTCATCACCAGCAAGGAACATGTATTCACTGTCTGCAGCACTATACTAGGCGCTAACTGAAGTTAATTACTGAGGCCGGACCCCTACATTATACACCAAGAAGTTTTACGTTTCTCTCTTATTTTTTTTGACAAAAAAAAAAAAAAATGGGATCACCACTGAATCGTCTCATTAAATCCAAAGCATCCTGAAGATAGAAGCCAGTACATTTCTGTAGAAGGGGGAACCAAGGTACAGAGTGTGCTGAACGAGAACTCTCTGAGAGTCAGTGATGAGGCCCTTTACAAAAGTCAGTTTGCTGCTGCGTGCATCTTCTGCTTTCCTTTGTGCTTGCATGCCAAGGGAAAGAATAGATTATCTAAAATTTGTACTTTCTGAGAATAATAAAAATACCTCAGTGTTCATGCTGTCTAAACAAGCAGAGTAAATTGAGACATTTAAACTTGGTAATTTAGGCCAAAAAGATACATTTGCCTGTAGTATCAATATAATTGACTCAAAGGGGTTATTGTTATCGGTTTTTTTGTTTTTTTTGTTTTTTTGTAGACTTCCCTAAATAATGATCTCAATTTCATTTCTTTTCTTTCCCTGTGTGGACAGAGGCTCCAAATATTCAGTAAAAATAAAAGGCTAGTTGCAAATTTGGGACACATTAATTCATGAGCAGACTCGCTGTAACATCACTGATTTATTGTTGTTCTCAATCATTAATTCAGTAAATATTTATCAAATACTACCTCCCATATTCTTGGCTCTATGCTATACAGAGGAGCTCATAGTCCTGTGTAGAGACAGACATATCAACAAGTGATTAATAAAATATGGTGTGGTATAATGGAAATAAGTCCTACAGGAATGATATAAGTCCTAGAGGAATGATAAATTCTTCCTGTGTGCTTGGAGAAGGCGACATGTGGGAGGTGACATTTCAGCTGTGTCTTAAAGATGAATAGCTGTTCACTGTCAGAGTGTGGGAAATAGATCATAGGCAAAGGGAACAGCAAGTGCAAAGATAGAAGTCCTGGGAAAAGGATGGTATAGTGTGTCTATTACATAGGGTATGTGATAAAGATAGAAAACGATGTTGAACTACTAATGATGAAGGCTCTTCTGTATCACTCTAGGGGGATTAAATTTCATTTTATGGGCATCAGGAAGTCATGAAGAGTTATAAGGAGAAGGATAATATGATTATGTTTATTCTCTACAAAGAAAATTCAGCATAAAGAATGGGTTGACAGTAGTTGATTCTGTAAGTAAGGATGAATTACATGGCCGTTATTTTACTTAAGGCATAAGGAAATGAGGGCCTTTATTTGGGAAGTGCAAGAGAAGATAAAGAAGTAATTGAGAGATGTTTACGAGGTAGAAATGACAGGACTTGAAAACGAATACAGCATGTGGGAGAGACAACATGAACATTTGTCTAGATGGTGATGCTCTTACTGGGAAATGATACTAACATTTTCTTGCACTCCAAATTTTTCAGGAACCGTACTGAGTTATTTTTACACGTTAATTTATTCAAATCACAATAACAATGTGACACAGACAATAGGTAGTTTTATTCTAATTTTATATACAGCTCAGGAACGGGGAGACAGTTGTCCATTGTCACAACCAGAATATAATTGAGTCAGGATTGGAAACTAAGTCTTCTAAATAGTCATTGTGTTCTCCACAAATTGCCATAATCCTCAGGTAGCATTAATGAATTCCTTCTGTTAAAGCCCTAATATAGATTTTTGAATCAAAGTAAATCATAAATTTGATTAAGTGTTATGACAAATGTGAAACCTTCATTTTGAATGAAATCTTTTTTTCCCCTTAAACTGTTTATTGGCTCTCGTTAAATGCCTGGACAATTTTTTTTTTTTTTTTCTTTCTGCTAAACAGCAACCACAAAAACAGAAAACTTCTATTAACTGTTAACAGTTTGTGATAAAAAAAAGATTGACATCTCTTTGCTAAGGAATAATTTTTGCCATGAAGGAGTCTGCTAGAGATGAGGCCCAATACGTGGATAGAGTAATACAGGTTTTCAAACAGCTAATCACTTGATTTCCATTTACTGGAGATTTGACTTTCAATTTTTCAATATTACTGATTCAAAATATTTTGGGAACTATATTATCAAATAAAAATATTTCTAAAGTTAGCTGAGCTAAGGTTTCTTTTTTCCTAGCAATCACAGTGGACTTTTATTACATAACAGGTTTAGATGGGAAAAAAAAGTTGTGCTCTTTTTAGGTTGAGTTATTAAGTGCTGAGGGCACTTAATTTTCCTCAGACATTTCCGCTTCTCTGTTGATTATCTCATTTTAGTATGGTGGATTGTTCTATTTCCCAGTATCTTCTGTTGCTTTTGTGGTGATTTGCGAAGGTATTCGTTTGCAGGAGCTACTCACACCTGGCCTGAAATCTGTGAAAAAAATAGGATGAAAAAAAATGACGTGGCCTCCAGCACTTTCTTCTTTCTTTCTTTTTTATTTTATTTTATCTTTTTACTTTTCATATGAAACATTTTCCTGTTGGACCCCCTATATACAGTTGGAGGATGCTTTTGATATGTAGATCAAGCAAAATGGTAAATACACAGCCCTCTCTTTTCAAACATTCCCTTACTCTACAATGTGCCTGTAGTGTCACTTTCTTTGATTTCCATGAGGCCTGCCCTTGGGTTTGTATTAGAACTTGGTATCTTTCCATTGTCCCTTACCACAAAAATTCCTTTTAAGAAAGTACATTCAAAATGCAGTCCATCAAGCTTTAACTCCTCTTTCTCCTCCTTCCTTCTAGAAGATTTAGTGACTAAGTCTTTCTTTGATTTTTTTTTTTCCCTGAATTTAAGGGTTCTCCACTTTCACTCCTAATTGCTACAATGTGGTGTCCCCTTTTGCCTGAGAGTAAACAAAAACAGAAACGATCGTTGAAGAGACACACAGGCTCCCGAGCTCACGTGCCTGACTAGCTGATGGATGGTAGGGTCTGGCTCTCAGGAATGGGAACCACCACACCATGCAAGCTCAGTTGCAGGTTGGGCTCTATGCCAGGCACAGTGGTGAGGGCTTTCCATGCATTAGAGTTCTTCAGCCACCCAGAAGGTAGACCTCATTATCATTTCCATTGTTTCAGATTAGGGAATCTAAAATCTAAAAAATCTAAAAGAATGAGGTAACTTTCTCAAGGTCATTCAACTAGTAAGTGATAGAACCTGTCAGTAAACCCAAGTTTTGCTGAATTCAGTGCCTGAATTTAAATGACTAATTGATATTTTTCCATCTGAAAGTCTCTCAATGCCACTGTAAAATGGTTCCCTGGATTGGAGGGGTAGATTATAATTACACCATTTCTTGAGTTCTAATTCTCCAGGGAGTATATTTCCTCTGATGCCTATGGACTTCCTAACAGTCTTAAAAACAGGGAAATTGGAAAAGTTGCCAATGTTACCCATTAAGAGAAAAAGGAAAGCAGAAAAGAAAAAACCTATATATTTTACTGCAAAAATTAAAAATTGAAACTGGAGCCAGAGGATAAGCATTGTTTAATGTTGGCTCTGATTTTCTATTGGCCTGTCTTATTTAGTTTCCTATAATAGCAAACAGGATAGAGAAATGATAATTAGGTGTATTCTTTATTATGCGTTAGATTGGCTAATACAGTATAGCACAAATATATCTTGACATACCAGCAATACAAATTCCGTGACCCAGCTATTAAGTATACATAATTTTATTTATTTTCAAGGCAAGAGAGGTAAATGCGTGAAATTTAAAAATAAGAAAAACACCATTAAAAAATTTTAAATTTCTGTATTTTAAAAATACAGAAATAAAGTTCCATTAGATATAAAATTTATTTTAAAATGTGATTTTATTTTATCTAAATTGTATTCAAATGTTAAATTTTGAAATGTTTCCAGGGCCTTAATAATTTCCTTAATAATTTATAAAATCATTTACCATGGGTCATTTCTTAAAAGGTCAATATGATGATTTGGTGATCTTAATGAATAAAGTGGATCACCCCACAGTGCATTCATCCATGGTCTTTGACAATTATAAAGGTTCAATTCAAACATTATATACTACACCACTATTATTAGAAAGCACTGGGTTAGGCTCTTAAAAAAATAACAATAGAAAATAAATTTAAATAAATTTTTAAATTAAATAAATTAAATGAATAATCAATAATGATTTTTGTTCCTTCTAGAAGCACACATATCTAGTTGCACTTCACAAAGATTATATATAAGACATATTGTTAGATGTGCATAAATTCTATTTTACAGAAGAATGAGAGAATAATTCTGACTAGTGAAATAGAGGCTTCCTGGAAGAGAAGGGATTTTTCTGGGTCATGAAAAATGAATAGGATTTTGAGAGGTAGGTATGACTTGACAAATATTGTTACTTAAGATCAGTTAGAATTCTTCTGTTTAAGTATGTCTTCTGTCTCATTGAAAAATAAAACAGACACATTTCTTGAAAAAGGTAGAGATTTGTATCTTGAAATGAAATTTTAAACGGTGGATATTCTATGTTTGAAAGCCAGAAATAAGATACATTTCTTTCTCATTATGTGAAACAAACAAGGCTAAAAGCTGGAAAATTATAAAAGTCACTTGACTAAATGCGGCAAGCAAATAAATGCTTTCTAAAGGTCTCAACTCAGTGTGCTCTTTCCCTGAGGCTAATTGGAACTAGTCCATAGTTAGAATTGCTCATCATATGGGTGGCCAGTCAATGTGGTGCCAGCAATAAAATGTGTAATCAACTTTCACATGTTTTTAGACATTCCCAAATCACTTTGATCATGACTAACAAGAAAACTGCCATTTCAATTAATAATCTATAAATTCTCAGGGGGAGGTTTAGTCCAATACTCAGTAGAATATTTCACATTTTATTTTAAAAAATGTAGAATAACACAATCTAGAAATATATTTATCCTAAAAACACCAGTTTTTAGGATAAATACTGATGTTTATCCTAAACACCAGTCAATTTTCCATTATGTAATCTTGCTTTAATGCTAACATTTTAAATTGTCATTTTTAACATGTCCAGGGACCCCGATAATTGAGATTAAGTTGCTTCTGAAAACACATACACTTTGGATTGCATTTCATCTAGGTAAAACGAAAAGTGATAACTTTTATGACAGCTTTCAAAGCTGCTTTTAGCAGTGCAGCCTGCATCATCATTGTCCTTCATGTAGTTGAATTTTGCTCAGTACAAGGAAAAGTAGTTATTGTGGCAGAGAAGATGCCAGAGTAAAATTTCTCTAAGCCAAGTGGTTTTTTAGCTAGTGAAGATATTCTTAAACATGTATTAGTTCCATACCACAGGACACGATTAACATGAGTAGTTAGAAGGGTACCAAGGGCAGCATCCATCCAAGAAAGCAACATATAAAAGCTTGCTGAAAGCAGATGATTTAGTGAGAAAAATTTCAGAGATGACAGCTCTTTAAAACTAATCAAAATCTCTTTTCTATATCAGGAGACATTTAGTCTTCCCTTGGCTCTAATATGTATCTTAGAAATCTGTAGGGTTTTAGAAGGCTGCTAAAGCAACACTTGAGAGCCCGGTTAAAGATAAGACATGGTGACATCACTGATAAATTAATATGGAGGAGGAATAGGTGTGAAAGGCTGTTATCTGGGACATCATCTGAGAGAAGAATCTTAAATAATGATAAATCTAAAAGCTATGTCTTTTTAACTTACATTACCATGTGGTTTTTCTTTTTACACACACTATTTCCCACCCCAAAGTAACAGCATGGACACACACAAACACTCCCATACACAACTGAAACCAGTGATATTCACATTGACCTTGCTACTCAAAGTGTAGTCTACAGACAAGCATCACCTGGGAACTTGTTAGAAATGCAGAATATGGAGCCCCACCCCAGACTTACTGACTCAGAATCTGCATTCTAACAAGATCCTCGATGATTCTCATGCACATTGTTTGAGAAGCGCTGATTTTAAAACAAGCTTTAAAACATGCATGGCCCTCTCATCCTTAAAACATATGCATCTTCTTTTTCAAACCATTATGAATTTGCCCATTATCTAAGGCAGTACAGTTTAGTGGGTGGTTAAGAGCAAATGTTTCTAGAAATTTGCTGTCCAGATGGCCTGAAGCCCACTTCCAAGGCCAACTTGGGCCTTGGGTCAGTACTCCTAACGGTATGGCTGTCTCGGGGTGGGGGGAGCAGTGGGAGATGGAGGCTAGACAAATGGTTGGTAGTTCCTTGCCATGCAGTATGGAGTAGCAGGTGGGAGGGGATAGAGCTCTCCTCAAGTTTAGGTTTCCATGTGTACCCATGCCCAGGCCTTGTATATGTTAGGAGTTATAGTAATTATTAAAAATCAATCTGTGACTATAAAGTTGATGCTGTTATGAAATAGGAAAAGAAAAAATGGTTGCAATTCCTCCCACCTCTCCTACTGCGGGATTGGCAGGATAAAGGGTGCTAGTCCAGAGGCCGTGCTCTTCCTTTTCATCTATTTTCTCCGCTTCCATTCACACTACTGCTAGTGAGGCACCACTGAGAGCTTCGTTTCCTTAGAGACTCACATCTACACTCAGGCTTCCAGGCTCTGTGCCAAAGAAGTCTGACAGTGACACAGAGGGCAGTGTACTTTCCTAGATATACAAGCATAGCTCCGACTGCCATCAGTGGGAATTCTACAATCAGCATGAGAGCAGAGCATAGTCTAGAATTGGAAATTCGTCCTCAAGGCAAGGCAGCGTAAGCGGCCTGGTTACAGAAGAGTCACACTATACAATTAGATAGCAACTGCATGAGAATTTAGAGACGAGTTCTCCCAAGTTCTAGAAGGAGAAGCAGGTGAAAATAGGTTGAACTACAGGATTTTTTTATTTTTCTAAATTTTTTAATAGAAGTATAGTTGATTTACAATATTGTGTTAATTTCTGCTGTACAGCAAAGTGACTCAGTTACACACATATATACATTCTTTTTTATATTCTTTTCCATTATGGCTTATGCCAGGATACTGAATATAGTTCCCTGTGCTATACAGTAGGACCTTGTTGTTTATCCATTCTATATGTAATAGTTCGCATCTACTACTAACCCCAAACTCTCAGTCCATCCCTCCCCCACCCGTCCTCCCCCTTGGCAACCACAAGTCTTGAACTACAGGATTTTTAAATTTTTTAAATTCTTTAAAAGAAGTTATGTAGTAAACTACCCTTTTATTAAGAGGACTTCTAAATTAGTCATCTCACCAAATTAGAAGATTCTAGAAATACAGAAAAATTCTCTGAACCACACACTTTCTATGATATTTTCTTTATCTGGTGCCCTTAATTCTACCCCTCTACCATTCTTCAGTGTAAATGGGAAGCCTCCCAGATTAGCTTAGGTGCCCTCTTTTAAATGAGCTTAGAGCACCCTGCGTATCTTCTTCACAGCACCTATCCAATCTAATTAAATATTTGGGTAATCTTTTGTTTTATGTTTGTCTCTCTAGGTAGACAGTAAGCATCATGAAGGCAAGGGCCATGTCTGTCTAGTTATGTGCCTGAAGCACACTGACCACTCAATAAATACTTGTTCAGTGAATTTACATTTAGAAGCCTAATTTACAAGAACTTATCATCCGATCCTCACTCAGACCTATTTACTGTTTAGATACAATTCAAGTGGATTTGTTTATCTCTTTTTCCCAAACCACAACAGACTCAAGTAGTAAACTAGAAAGAAAAAGAAGGGAGGAGTATAAAGAAGGGATGAAAAAAGCCAATGGACAGCTCCATAGAGCGAGAAGACAGAGCACCACAGATAAAAGAACTAAAAGAACCTAACAATGGGGGACTTCCCTGGTGGTCCAGTGGTTGAGACTCCGAACTCCTAATGCAGGGGGCCTGGGTTTGATCCCCGGGTGGGGAACTAGGATCCCACATGCCACAAGGCACAGCCAAATGAATGAATGAATGAATGAATGAATAAATAAATAAATAAATAAAACAGTGGCTATGTAAATCAACCATACTTCAAAAATAAATAAATTTTTTAAAAAAAGAACCTAACAATGGGGAGCTATTATCAGGGGCAAGATATTGCAGACGGTACTTTTGTAAAACTCCGGAATCCCATAGTTAATGTTGATAATCATAAATCTCAGTTTAAAAAATACAAGTAAAACTATATTCCAGGGCTTCCCTGGTGGCGCAATTAATGGTTAAGAATCCGCCTGCCAATGCAGGGGACACGGGTTCGAGCCCTGGTCTGGGAAGATCCCACATGCCGCGGAGCAACAAAGCCCGTGTGGCACAACTACTGAGCCTGCGCTCTAGAGCCCGCATGCCTAGAGCCCGTGCTCCACGACAAGAGAAGTCACTGCAATGAGAAGCCCGCGCACGGCAACGAAGAGTAGCCCCCGCTCTCCACAACTAGAGAAAACCCGCGTGCATCAACAAAGACCCAACGCAGCCAAAAATAAAAATAAATAAATACAATAAATAAATTTATAAAAATAAAAAAAAAACTATATTCCAGACATGCTGCTTAAGGAGGTGAGAGAGTATACATTTTGGAAAGATTTTTAGGAATAAATTATCTAAAAGAGATAAGAGTTGATAGTATAATAAAAATAATAGCATCCATTATAATGTGTTTTTAAGTTTATAAATTACTTTTCTATACTTTATCTCATTTGATTTTCATAAAATACAGGAGGGGGCAAGCCACAATTGTCAGGAAAATTTGCTTATGTGGAACACCTCATTCTACGGTAAAGTTGATGAATTAGGCACTACTGTAATTTTCTCACTGAAGATTATAAGAAGTATTTAGATGTTAATTTTTTTCAGAAAATTGTTGGAAAGAGATTTAATTATGATTTCAAAAATTTTTAAATCCAAAACTTTTTTCAATAATGATTTACTGAGAGTTAGACATTATATTTAAATTAAGTTACCTAAATCTTACAAAGGAGGTGCATAAATAATATAGAATAGATCTTATAAATATGCAGTAGATGCAAATTTTATTATTTATAATATTTAAAAAGTAGACGTGTCTTGGATGTTAACTTATAATTTTACATTAATTATGTGCCTGTATTTTGACAGTGTTCTTTATAGAATGCTGAATTATACAAAAAACCACACACTCACATATAACCTCAAAATCATGCTTACTTTAAGGTGTACTAGAAATGCAAAAATACATTTTAAGTTTCCAAATGTAGCTAGTATCCAGAATTGCATTTAATTTTTTCATTGAAATAAAGAAAAATGGCAACAATGTAAAAAGTACAAAGTCCGACAGAGATGATGAGGAGAACTTGTTGACAGACAAAACAGTCCCAGGAAAGTTGTTTAGTCAATAGCAGCTGTTACACTGCAATATAAAACTGTCTTTATATAAAATGTTCATTTTATGGTTCCTTCTACAGGAGATCAAAAATTAAATATATGCAGGAACATAATTAGAGGACTAATGGCCAAAGCCAAAGCATAAAGGGAGAGATTTCCAGGAAAAAATGTGTTATAAGCAGTTTTGTAACGACTATGCTTTAAAAACAAACCTGAATTATAACAACAATTGTTCTCTTATTGTGTGGGAAAGGTCACATTAAATAATTCCTCTCTGATTTTATCCATTTGCCAATATGCATTCAACCAGGGACAGGTTTTGCCTCTTTGAGTTGCCAGTGCTGTGATTGTAGTGCCACCCTTTCTTTTGTTATAAAGTTTTCTTGGTCTGAACAGGCAATCAAATGCAAAAAAATATCCACTTACTCCTTTGTAATATCATAAAAAACTAAGTAGGTAACTTTGCATTTTGACTTTAATGTGTGCACTATGAAATATAATCGGTGTGACAACTTTCTAGTTCTTTCATTTTGGTTTTTAGACTTCTCTTTCCAACTCTCACCTAGTAAACATTTTCTTTTGTTTTCAACGATTCAGTATATACTTTCTACAAGCAGAGACTTGCTTTCTGCCACAATTAGAGGAGCATTCAAATCCAATCCCTAGCATTAAGTCCAGTTTAATAAGATATTATAGGGTGGTTGACTATAAGGCCAATAATTAGCCACAACCCTTGTGGGTTAGTTTGAATCAGTAATGCATTATAGGGACTTCCCTGGTGGTGCAGTGGTTAAGAATCTGCCTGCCAATGCAGGGGGCATGGGTTCGAGCCCTGGTCTGGGAAGATCCCATATGCTGCGGAGCAACTAAGCCCGTGCGCCACAACTACTGAGCCTGTGCTCTAGGGCCCGCGAGCCACAACTGCTGTAAGCCCGTGCACCTAGAGCCTGTGCTCTGCAACAAAGAGAAACCACCTCAATGAAAAGCCCGCACACCACAAGGAAGAGTAGCCCCTTCTTGCCGCAACTAGAGAAAGCCCGCGTGCAGCAACGAAGACCTAACGCAGCCAAAAATAAATAAATAATAGAAAAAAAAAAAAGAATGGATTCCAGGTTTCTGGGATTAAGCATGGTGAAGCTTTCCAGGAGCTTCCAAATATTCTTTTTGGTCACAAATAATGAATTTCAACTCCAACCGGGTTATCGTATGTATTATTCATAGGCTATCATAGGAGCCGCCAAACAGATTATCATGTTTACATCAGACCTCCTTGGAGACAGAAATTCTTTAATAGTTGAACTAGCAGGGTCAGTCAGTACAGAGATGCCTGTGGGCGACTAAATAATAAATAAATAAAAATAAGAGAAGAAGAAATGAAATCAAACAGAGTTTGATTAAGAGTTTAATTATGTCCTTCAGCAGTCACCAATCAATATATTTTTATCTCTTGTTGAAAAGGTTATATTAAGGTTTCATCATTTTGGCAGATCTATTTATTCATTTATTTATTTATTGTAAGAGAGAGGAGATGCAGAAGGGCATGGAAAAGTGAAGAGTCCACAGAAATCGCTTCACTCGAGTTAACAAACCTTTGCAAATGTCTATTTGTTGTATTGCATTTTTATAGCAATTTGGTCTTTTTCAGTAAGCTCAGTGCCACATGGAGTTATCCTATTGTTTCTGCTGGAAATAAATGCACTTAAGCAGATGTTGTGACATGCAGTAGAATTTTCTTTTCTTAAGAGTCTCATTTCAAAATTGGTTTAAAAGGACACATTACCTTTTGGCAGGGCAGTAGCTTTACTAGGTTGTGCTTGCTTATTTGTTTGTTTAAGGATTTTTTCTACAACCTTGCCTTACTTAGCCCAGCCATTCAGCTTTAGGAAGGAAACTTTATTTTCTAGCTGGAAAGGAAAACATGAGTTAACATGTGAGATCATTATTCACAGGAATTCTTTTCTTTCAGTTCAGCTGACTTTATTATGTGTCATAAGGAGAGTTACATTGAACCACTCACAGTATCACAGGGTATCCTGGAGGTTACTGATGTAAACTAAATTCTCTGCAGGTTTGTAAGGGAAACAGTCATGGTATCCTAGAAAAGGAAGTTACCTTAAATATCTCCATGTAGAGGACTACCTGCATTGTTGTTAAATTGGGAGTTTCTAGATATGGTCTCTCATTCAGAGATTTATGATATATAACATCTATATTATGACATTTATTTAGCAAACTTCTCAAAAGGAATATCAACCTCCATTTCCTAGACCAAGACCCATAGAAGTAAAAGACCCAATATTGACTCTGGCTACTCATTCCAATGACAAACACAACTGTATGAAGAATGACATTTTAAAATTGAAGTTGGGATCAGTAATGCCTTCATGAGAAGGTATTGCCTATGTTGCTGAATAAGAAATGAAGTGCATCTCAGCTTAGATATTAATTTATTTAAAGAGAATTGTCAAAAATAAATCAAATGTTTTATCATATACATAGAAAACACATAAGTAATCAATTTTTCAAGAAAATTGGTATTTATATAGTTAGACACTTCCCCTGTGATTTCCAGGTACTTGTGGTTTTTATATAATGCATCTTTGCATGTCCTCTACCTGGAATGCTCTTCATGAAAAATGAACCATGTTTACTTGCTGATATCTACTAATTATTAAAGATTCAGTTTACCCATCTATCTCTGAAGTTTTTTTTTCTTACAATCCCATGCAGTCATTATGAATCACTTTCTTCTCTGTGTCATCACTGTGCCTTGATCAACCCTTTCTTATTGTCTGAGCCACAGAGTATTTATTTTAATTATTTCTTTACGTTCCTCCCCTCTCTGACTATGATATCCTTGTGGGAGGGACAATGTCAGATTCATTTTTTATTGTATTCTCAGCATCAAGTTGAGTACCTTGTACATTATGGTGACTCAATAAATACATAGAAAACTAATGAATATGGCCTAAACACCACACATATTAAATCAGTTTCAGTCTAAAATTCTACCCAGATAAACATAATAGACAAATTAAATGAATTTAGGCAGAGACATAATATTTATAGATACCCTAGGACTGTAGAGGTATAGAGAGAAGATGATAATTCATTACTATCATTCATAGACTAAAATAGTTTCTTAAATTGTCTCAATTATTTGTGCCCTCAGAAAGCTTTTCAGAATTTGGAGACTTAGTCTATGTTCTCTTTCGATCACTCTCTAGTAAGCAAGGCAATCACTGAGAAATTTCTTGAATCTATGACTGGTTAGGGAAGCTCTTGAGAACTGAAAGAATTTGATTCACAAAAAGATTTGGTACCATGCATGGAATGCATATTCTAATCACTACCTGCTGTTTTAAAAAAAAAAAGGGCACTGATTATTTCAGAAAAAAGCACATCGATATTATGATAGTGAAATTAGAGTGGAATTATGGGTTTCTCTGCTTGGAAGTTTTTTTTATTGCTTTTCTGAGAGGGGTGCACATACATATGCAGATCTTAACATATTCTTGATCTATAAGAACATGAGAAAATATTTTAATTATAAATCTGGGATATAGTTTACCTTACTATGTCATATATTTTACAAATTTTACAAATATATGTTAAAATATGAAGAACAGTCATCCTTTCATTTGTTCACTCAATAAATATTTCTTTGAGTTAACTATAAGACATTGTGTTAGGCACTGTGGAAAATACAAAGATTTCCTAGATATGGACAACTTAGAAATACAAATAAAGTAAAATGGTAGGGAAAAAGAAAAAAGATTCCTATGATACAGTATTCTCCTTTGGCAACTGAGATATTTTAAAATCTGTAGTCATGCTTAAGTCAGGGTATACAGTTTATCAATGATCCTTTTAGCTTTGTGAACATATGATAACTTAAAGTTGGACATCCTTCTTTCCCTCTTCAAAAAGCAAAACCATATTAAACAACATTTATGCATCAAATTTATTTGCCATACTTGAAAAATATCTGTAAATCATATACAGAAAGTACCATGAGAATAGAGAGCCAATTCCTAAAGATCATATTCTTTTCCATTATCATGCTTCTAAACTTGACTGTTAACAATTAGTATGGCCAGCAAATGCCTGAACCCCACAAATGGAACGTTTAACAGCAAGACCAAATGGCCAAATGCTCACCACCTGCTCATGCCCTCTTGCAATCAATCAAGCCTAACCTAACAAAATGACCAAATACAGTGATCCGTGATTAGTTAAGAAGAATTGGACCAGTGTACGATTACCAAATGTCATGGAGGTAATTTTGCCATCATTACTTGAAGAATGTTTAAGCAGACTGTATTTCTTTTTTTCTCCTACACTTCATCACGTTTAAGTAATACTTATCTGGTAGGTATTCAATATTATATACAGAGGATGAGAAGATATGCAGTGGGGAGTGGGGATGGGTAGAGAGGCACAATCCTGTTGTTTTCAATCCATTGGACCAGAATATGGTGAATATCTAGAGTGACCATATAATTTATTTTTAAAACTTGGTGCTTTTTGAGTAAAACAGGATGCTATTTTTAATTATACAGACAATTGGTATAAACTGGGACTATCCCAGGCAAACCGAGATGTATGATCAACCTATGACTATTTAGACATAACTAGACAATTTAAAATGAGTTAAGACAGATCAGAAAAGTTAGTTGTTGTAATTTCCTAGGGAGGGCTTATGGAAATGCTTTAAATACTTAAAATATTTAAGTTTAAATATTTTACTTTCAAAAGCTTTGTAACAATAAATAAGGTAAAAGAAGGGGCGTGAAGAGTCTTAGAACGCATAGCATTAAACATAGTGTTTAAAATAGTACAAAGAAAAGTACATTTAAGTAAAATAAAAGAAAAATGAATCTTTCTGACTGGAAAACTTTCAGCCCTTGATGATTTGCTAACATTTTCAGAAAGTCTCCCCAGAATCCTGTAACTTTACTCTGAACTCCCCTATAAACTTAATTGTTATTGTTTATCTGTATTTTTACTAGACTGTGTGCCTTGAAAGACCCAACTTTGTTTTATCCATCATTAAACTTCACAGTTTCTGACCCAAAGTATTCAATAAATACTTTTTACCAAACTTATTAATATTGATAATATTGATGACAAACTTAGAGAAACAGAATAAAACTTCTCTATTTGAATATTAATACTCTCTATTAGGTCTTTGCCAGATTCTCTTTTCTTTTGAGTCTTATGTTTGTTTATTTTCAAAGATCCCTTTTCCACTAAAACCTGGAAAAAGAAGTTTATAAGAACTAAAAGTTCTATAAATTTTCACCATAGGATGCCTCTCCACTGTGACACAGGAAGAACTGGCTTGGAAATTGAATGTGGATGTGGCTCTGTGCAAAGCACCTATTTACTTTCAGAGGTGTTAGCTCAGTTGGTGAGAAGACAGCACTAATAAGGGTAAGGGTGCAGGTTTTATTAGCTCTACACGTAGGAAAACTGCCCCAGAGTCACAGATGGTAGCTCCAAGCTCAGGGAGTTCTCTTGGGTCACAGAGTGCAGATTACTCAGTGCAACTTATTAACAGTTTGGAAAACAAGCAGCTGATGGTAGATCTAATATACAAAAGACAGCACATTATTACTTCGCAGAGTGCTAAAACAAACTGAACCCATCAAACAACTGTAAACTTAGGAAGTGTACTTTTGTCATCTGTCCCTTTAGACCACAACTCTAAAATGGCCATACTTAGGGGAGGAAACTTAAATGCAAATTCTTAGAATATATCCAATTCATTACTGGAATCTCTGAGTGGGAGGAAGAGAGTATGGCCAGGTGGTATTGGTAATAGATTGTCAAAAGGGCAAAAATCAATCTGAAAATCATCGGTAGTGATCACATTAGGCTTTGTGGGGTGATAGATTCTGAAAATATTTGTGTATTGAAATAATGGTTTTCTTCGCAGAAGCGTGCTTTCCCAGGCACAAACAGCATTTTATTGTATGTGGAGCTCTGCTTTTCCAATAAACATTGATTCATGGCTCACTACATAAATTAATGCCAGAAAAAGAAAGCAATTTAGAAATATTTTTGATACATTCTGTTAGATTCAGTTATGAGACATTCGATTAGAATGTTGTAAACCAGTCAAATGCACTGAAAGAAAATGTAATGAAGAAGGTAATGATGATATGTAACAACCATCTACAAGTCATTTGGCAATCATGAAATGATCATTATTAAGAGCGCTTCCACACATGGCAATGTTCTAATGTCATAGATGTTGCACATCTTGTGGTAAACCCATTTTTTAAATGAATGTACTCTGGGTAGGTTGATAGAAGAAGCCAATTATTTTGACTGTGTTCTCATAGAAGAATGGACTCCAGATCTTAGAAAGAGAAAACCTAGACAGGAAAGAAACTTTATACTAAACTCCTTTACAGAATAGTTCCCTTCTGGGTTCAGGTTTACTTCTTTCATCATTGGTATGTTATTTTGGGGACAGGTGCAACAAATATTTATCACGGCCTTCTCAAAAATGGAACTAGCAGGCATTCAATAAAGCAAATTAGAAGCCAGCATTCAAAAACAAAATGTTTATGTATACAACTAAATAATGACATGATTAAACATCAATGAATATACTCTATGTTGTAAAACTCAGTGAGCCTATCAAGAACATTCTTCCACGTACAGATAGGCTTGTTGACTTGCCATTCTTTCTATTTTTATGCTTTATAAATAACTTACCTGTCCTCATAACAGTGAAATAAGTACATGGACATACACACACACACACACACACACACACACACACACCCCTCTCATGATTGACTCTGCTTCTCCCGCAGGAGAATTCAGAGTTGGAGACTTAGGGGCTTAGTGGGAAGGGAGCAGAAGTGCTACTTCTCTTAGGATATTTTAGCCATGAGGAGATTCCTTTAGCAGACTAGGTCCAAGAGATCTAATGCTGTGCTATAAAACAGAACTTGCTATAGCGCTAGTTCATAATGGAGCCTTGAATTTCTGTCTTTCCCAGATAGAAACTGCATGGCCCTCTGAACATTTTAAAATCACATAGGATATGTGGCAAAATGTCCCAGAATGCTGCCCTTTAGTACCTGTTGCCGAAGAAGATTCAGAGGTTAATACACCTAGAATTTCCTCAGGAAATGTTGTGGTAGATAGTGTAGTCAAAAGAACAGCAGCCAATTTTAGTTGAAAGTCAGACATCTGGCACACAGAATCGAACGAATCCTAGGAACACTGTTTATAGATATGGCTATGCCCATTATAAAGATGAGATTCAGAAAGATTGAATACCTTGTGAAGATCACAGAGCTAGTTAGAGATGGAGAGGGATTTGAATCTCAGTCCATCCAAATTCAGAGTCTGAGCCAGACAGATCTAGGTTAGAACTCTCCTATCACTCATTAGCTGTGTAAACTTGGACAGATTTCTTAACTTCAGTGAGGTAGGTCTCCATTCACATATCTTTAAAATGGAGAGAATGCCTACCTCCCAGGACTGTCCAAAGATTAAATAATTGAGACAGGATATGTTAAAGTGCTGAGCACAGGGAGTCTTCCCTCTGTGACCTGCCTTGAATAAGCACTCTGTCAAGGCCCTGAGTCCATAAGACTCTCTCCTCCCACAGTGTTGGAGATATAGTGGGAGACAGAAGACAATAACTTATTATAGGATGTTTTTAGACATTTACCCCAATATGTGAAACAAATAAAAAGGATATATTCTGTTTGAAGGGGTGTGGGTGTTTGTAAAGAGGGAACTGGTCCACCCACTCAGCCTTTCCCAGCTGCCCCTGGTGGTCCTAGACCGGCTCCTTTCACCCTGGGGCCCTGAAAACAGTCATTAGGTGAGATGGTCTCTGGGGGACTTTCAAACTAAAAACCTAGTTCCTACTGTAGGTACACAACTATCTGTAATAAAAGGTACAAATATGATAACAACCATAATATATACGTCCATTCAGACAGAGAGAGATCACAGTTGCTTTTTTCATGGAAGAGGAAAGAAGAGGGTCAATAATGGTGGTATCACAAAAAGGTGGCCTTTCACAGAATGGGTAAGATTTTAAGAGGCTGAGATCACCACTGAAGAGGAAGGAGAGGAATGAAATGCATTTTAATGGGGATGTATCAGGAGGAAAAGCAAAATACGATAAGACAGAAGGAAAGGAAAAAAATACAGAGCACCTTTGAGACTTGTGAGTAATTCTGACTTAACCGGAACTTCAAGTACAGATGTGTAGGAAGTAGGGGAGGTGAGACTGGAAACTGGAGGCAATAAAAGACTGTGCTAAGACATGGCTTTTGGAGTCAGACAGATGCGGGTCTGAGTTCCTGTTCTGACAAACACTAGTTGTGTGAACAGGGGAAACTGACTTAACCTCTACAACCTCAGCGTCCTCTTCTGGAAAATGGAGCTATTAATGCTACTACTACTGGGACTTCTCTGGCGGTCCAGTGGTTAAGACTTTGCCTTCCAATGCAGGGGGGTGTGGGTTCGATCCCTGGTTGGGGACCTAAGGTCCCACATGCCTCGAGGTCAAAAAGCCAAAACAGAAAACAGAAGCAATATTGTAACAAATTCAATAAAGACTTTAAAAAGGGTCCACATCAAAAGAGATCTTAAAAAAAAAACTACTACTATTACTAATAAAGGAGAACAGTAACTCTTACTGAGCACTCCCTCTGTGCCAAGCATGGTTCTAAGCACTTTAAAGGTGTTAACACAGTCTTCACAACAACCCTGTGAGGTAGATCCAGTCATTGCCACAATTTTGCAGATGAGGAGGCTGAGGCAAGAGAGGGTAACAAACCTGTCTAGCAAGTCACTTGTCACACAGTTAAGAAGAAGGAGATTGGAATCCAGGCATTCTCGTTCTGGAATCTATCTCATTATTAGAAGTTTAGCCATACACCTCATAGAGTATGGTGAGAATTAAATGAGATAACTCTCATAATATGCCCGTGATGGGGTTTAGGACATGCTACCCCGAAATGTGACACCTTGGCATACTGAATGGATTAAGCTAAAGGAGCTTGAAAAAATGGCGGAAGCAGGGAGGTCAGAGTCCCCTCCCCCACGTCCTGTTCCTCTGAATAGGGAGAAACCTTCATGTGAGAGGTGTCCTCCCTATGCCTAGAGGAAAGGCGCATCTTTATCACAGAAGACAAAGGGACACCAAGAAGAACCCTACGTTAGGTTTTGCTAGGCTTCCCCTAGTTTACTACACTTATCTTAGTCTCATTAAACTATCACATTTTTACAGCACTACTCACTCTTCATCAAACTTAGGATAAATATACTCAGGTCTAACTGTTTCTTTGGGTCTTCATTTCTTTATGAAGGCTCCCATGTCATATAAAACTTATATTAAATAAACTTGTATGCTTTTCTTCTGTCTCTGTCAGGTTAATTTTCAGACCCAGCCAGGGAGCCCAAGAGGGTCGAGGAAAATTTCTACCTCTGCTACACTCACAAAGTGTCAGGCACAGAGTAAGGGTATAAGTGAATAAATCTTAGCCTGGAAAAGGAGAGAAAGAGAGTTTGAAGCCCAGACCCATGAAGGCTCTTGAATACCATACTTAGGAGTAGTTTTTGATGTTTCCCAGTTGGCAATTTTTAATTATATGTGGGGTTGCAATAGGCTTGTGGTGTGATCAGAAATGTGATTTAGAAAGCTTCAGCTTTTAGGATATACCAGCTTATAAAGAGAGAATTGTGGACCGATTAGATTTTTATTTTAATAGTCATTAAATGGGCCCCAGAAAAGGTGGTGGCAGTGGAGATGGAAAGGAGGAAACATAGATGTAAAAGTTATTACAGACACTGAAATGGAGGGTGGAGCAAGCAAAAGATGACTCAAGGTTTCGAGGCTGGGTGACTGGGAGAACGCTGCTGATACCATTAATAGAAACACAGAAAGCAGGGAGAGAAGCTGGACTTTGAGGGAAAAAAATGATGATTGCATTTTTTACAGATTGAGTTTGAAGTGATGACATATCATTTAGGTGGAGATACACAGTAGACAATCAGCTTTGCAGGAACTCAGCTCAATATAACAAATAAACAGTAGCATCTAAACTTTTATTCTTAGGACATCCTTTTTTTTAAAATATTTATTTATTTATTTATTTGGTTGCACTGCATCTTAGTTGTGGCAGGTGGGCTCCTTAGTTGCGTCTCACGGGCTCCTTAGTTGTGGCATGCGAACTCTTAGTTGCAGCATGCATGTGGGATCTAGTTCCCTGACTAGGGATCGAACCCAGGCCCTCTTCATTGGGGGCGTGGAGTCTTATCCACTGCGCCACCTGGGAAGTCCCTAGGACATCCTTTTTGATTAGACATTTTCAGCACATTCTCATTTTGTATATAAAAGTAAATATATATATGTGTTTATTTAGAAATTGCACACATGTCTGTACAGTATAAAAGATGCACATAGAAAATAATAATAGAAATAGAGATTCCAGTTTTTTCTTATGCCCCCGTGGATACTTTTGAGTACCCCTTGGTAGGCATGTACCCTATTTTGGAGACCACTGAAATATCTTAGATATTTCCTTCTCCAGTGTTGGGAAGGAACCTAAATGCATTTGCACTGAACAAAATGACCTTTTATTGCCTCTTTTCCTATGAATGAAAATCTCCCCTTTTCGGGATTTCTTAACAGTCTGAACAGGAGGAAAAGGACTAAAGACTTCATTGTCCTACAAGTTCTCACATGTGTGCATAAAAGTCTGTGTATAAGGATGTTCAATGTAGCATTGTTGATAAAGGTGGAAATAACCTAAAAGTCCATAAGAAAAGAGAAAATAACACAAATTATGATACATCATTTTATGAAATAAAGAATTCAGTTAAACGTACACGTACTGAGCGGGGGAGGGATCTCCAAAACATATTGTCAAGTCAAAATGTAAGTTGCGGTAGAGACAATGTCTTATGAGGGATTCCCTACGACCTATGAAGTAGTTTGAATAAACATATATATATATATATCTTTTCATTGAATGACACTGAATCTGAAGAAGCCTACAGATCAAGTACTACTTTATAGGAATTACAGAGAACTGAGGAATATGTTGGATAACACCAAGGGAATGGAATCAATAAAATCCAAACTGAGGGGATTTATTTAGGACAAATGATTAAGTGATTCACTTTATTCAACAAATTACAATAATTTAAAAAGTGAGAAAGAGCTGGAAGGGAACTATGATTAAAGAGACAAAAATTTCAAAACTGGCAAAACTAAGCTCTTTAAGGATGTCCACTTGAGTAACAAATTACGCCCTCTGTATTGTTTATTCTTTCTATAGTGATGTGTTCATTTGTGTAATTAAATATAACATTAAAGAGAAAAAACAGAAACTATAGACAGTGTGATTTGGTGGAATGGAAATCCTAGGTGTATCTTAGAATGAGAATCCCATTTATTAACAAAGCTAAAGATGGACTTACATTTATAAGGATATTATGTTCAGAGATATATAATTATATATCTTCAACTAGGAAACCATAGAAATGTAGTTTATTTGCAGAATGAGTAAAATGAGTTAGCCTTTAAATGCGTTTTCTTTCTTTAATATTTATTTTATTTTATTTATTTATTATTTGTGGCCACATTGGGTCTTAGTTGCAGCACGCGTGATCTCCGTTGCAGCGCACGGGCTTCTCTCTAGTTGTGGCGTGTGGATTTTCTCTCTCTGGTTGTAGTGCACAGGCTCCAGAGTGCATGGGCTCTGTATTTTGGGACATGCGGGCTCTGTAGTTTGGGGCATGTGGGCTCAGTAGTTGTGGCGTGTGGGCTTAGCTGCCCTGCGGCATGTGGGATCTTAGTTCCCCAACCAGGGATCGAACCCCTGTGCCCTGCATTGGAAGGTGGATTCCTTATCACTAGACCACCAGGGAAGTCCCTAAATGTGTTTTCTCTAAGATTGCTAAACATTCTTGCCTTTTTTTCTGTTGGATTCTAAAATAGAAAAGGTAATCTTTTGTTAATTGATATCTCTGATCTTCGGGCCTACATCTTAAGATACTTTAAGAAAATAGGTATTAGACATGTACAGGAAAGTTATTAACCACTGAGATGAAAATCTCCTGGTTGATGGTAGGAGCATTCTATTATTCAAACTGATGCCAAAATATGACAAACTGATGCCAAAATATAATGGACCTCCAGTTCTAAAAGATGATTGAGCTCAAGAGTGGTGGAAACTTACAATTAAGGGCAAAATTAGTACTGTTTTTTATTACTTATTCTCCATATTTGCTTCAGATCTTTTTTTCCCCCAGAATCACATCTTTATTTGGTTGCTTCGTGTAAGTTTGCAGAAAATTTTGCTACTGAAACACCATTATAAACAAGAGCCATTGTTTTATTAAGCTTATCTGCCTGAATATTATTTGATGTGTGGGTAAGAATTTGTGAATCTATTATCAAGGCTCTGTCCCAATCCACTTTTAGAAGCTCTTTTCAACATATTCTTGGTTTCATATTTAGATGCTAATAGAGATAATAGGAATTGTGTACTTTTTTTTCTTCTAATTCTTGTAACTAGTAGAGAACTCTAAACTGAAATGAAGAAAGAAAACCCAGTGTGCATCTTTCTTTTTCCACTACCAACAATTTCGAATCTATTTTGCAAATATAGGACAGCTGCTTTATTGAGCTAAAAAAACACTACAAAATGTAATGATAGCACTTTGGACTCTATTCTGATCTCCCTTAAACTCCACACAGCTTGGATTTTTCTGTAATTTTAACGAAAATGTGGCATGGCACATCTCTCTCATTTAAATTATGCACCGTCAGTATTTTCCTTCTTTGCAACTGAAGCACTTCTTGGGAAACTTGCCAGGTACAAGAGGGGAGGGTGAAAGCTGAAAATAGAAAATGGAGGTGGGGGCGGGGAAAGGAACTGGACTAAACAAACACACTCTTCACGCAGCCATGTTTTTAAAGACTTGCAAATCACTGGGAAATGGGGTACAGAAGTTCAAGTAGGATTAAGGTAGCTTTAGCAAGCTTAAATGCGGCTAAACAGAGGTCAGAATAGGGCTACAAGTCAAACTTTAAAAACTCGTTTGATTTGTTAAAAACTAGCACAAGAATTCATTCATTTTAATAGGATATCAGAGTACATCTTATTACTATTTAGCTACTTATGGCTTGATAATCATGTGGAAAAGTCAATAATGTTTCTTCATACCAGTGACAATTTCTCAGTTAACGAAGCCCTCTTCCTTCACCTGCCATGCTCCTCTTTTGTTTTCCAAGCAAAGATCAATCATTCATTTATTTAACAAGTATTTATTGAGAGCCAGAGTGAAGAACAAGACAGCTTACTATCATCTATATTACAAGTCCATCTTTTGCAGAATTCACATATACACAGAAATGAAATTCCCTTGGGAAGAGGTGATTTAAAAAAAAGAAAAAGAATAGAAAAGAATCGGCACCATATTTATATAAGTGAGAAGTAGCCATATAAATTTGGTACCATTTTATAAATCACTTTCACATTTAGTTCTCACTTTAGCCTGGCATGACAAGTATTATTATCTCCCTATTTTATGGATGAGGAAGGAGTTTCAGAAAGGTTAAGGAAATTGGTGCTCATCATCTTTTAGTTGCAGAGCTATGACTCAGAGTTGGGCCTTCTGACTGGGAATTAGTACTTTTCTCATTATGGTGCAGAGGTTGGGAATGCTAGCTCTGGAATCCAAACAATTTGGGTTTGACTCACAATCTGCTCCTTACCATGGCCTTAGGCAAGTTGTGTTCTAAGCCTGTTTTGTCTAAAATGGAAATCATGATAAAACCTCCCTACAAGGGTTGTGGGAAGGTGTAAATATTGTAAGACTTGTGCTTAGCACAAAGTCCAGACACAGAAAGGGTTAAGTAGGATAGATTAACCCATTCTTCAAGCAGGATCAGAAATTCCCTGTTAGTTTTCTAATGGATCTCTTTAAAAACAAAGAAGTTCCAGTTGGTGGAGTAAAAAAAAGATGTTCTGGGAGAATAGAAGGAAATTAAACCTTAGCACATCTTACTGCCAGGGCTAGTGCTGTGAGTAGGGAGTGTCAAAGGAAATCTAGGTCCTCAGCTCAAAAACACTTGTTTCGACATAATAAGATTCCTTTAGGATAAGTCAACAGATGTTTTAAAATGCAAATCTTTGGGGGTAGGAGGAACAAAGTGATAGCTTTCTGTGATAACCTGTTATAAATTCTCTTAGTCAAGTAATATCTTATTTGAGATCTTCTGCACAGCAAGAGGGAGGAAGGGGATTTTGGTGCACTTTAGGGTAGGGTGGGTCTAGAAGAGATAGGATTAGGTGAGAAGTAGAATGCCTTTGGCCGGGATGGTGGAAGCCTGAGGGTGCTTGGGTGAGGAGAGGCAGAGCATTCTAAAAGAAGAGTCTGGAAAATGTGGGAAAATTCCAAAATCCCCTTCCTTTATTTTGTGATGTTGGTTGGAATTGATAACTGCCTGATGTCAATAAAAATCATCTCCCGGCCTGCCTTTGGCACTGCTGGCATGGTGCTGATGCCTGAACTGGGATACCTGGTTGGGGCAAACCCTGCAGCGCAGCACAGCACTCCTGTTCCAAGTGTCCAAAGGGTTGTGCAGGCAGATACTTGTCCAGTCGGCTGAGTCAGAATCCCTGGGAGGGCACAGCTTGTTTTCTCTCTGGAACCTGCTTGCATTCATTATTTAAATTATACCTTTAAAAGTCTTCTCTGAAATATTTCCAGCTAGGGAAATCAGGAATGCCTCTTCCCCAGCAGCATACTGGGGCAGAGATCCCTGAACTGAGTCCAGGGTTCTGGGTTTGAATCCCAGCTGTGTCTCCTGTCTGGATTTCAGTTTCCTGATCTATAAAATGGAGGAGTCAGATATGTTGGTCTGTGATTGTCATCCCCTGAGTTGGCATGATTCAGTCATTCTTTTTTTTTTTAATTTTTGAATTTTATTTAATTTATTTTTTTTTATATACAGCAGGTTCTTATTAGTCATTCTTGATATAAAGGTGGTTTTTAGTTCGGCTCTAAATTAGCAGCCACAGCCCCTTCATTCTTATCTCACTGCTGGCTCTAGGATATAACAAACATTTGCTGTGAAATCTCTCTCTTTCAGCCTCTGTTTAGCAGCAGAAATCCCAAAATACTAACTTATTGACTGCTCCTATCATCTCTACATTAGGTTTCCTTTGCATTTCGCCATCCAGTGACCCACATCTAAATAGGTGGAGGTTGCATAAAAAGAAAAAAGGCAGAAAGTTAAGTCAGAGCTGAACTGTAGATCAATTGCTGCAATTTTACCCCAAAGCAGGGCTGTGCTTCTGGAAGGACTAAGATTTATTGGTTTCAACACATGAAGATGTAAAATGTGCTGTTATCACATCTCCGCAGCATGTGTACTGGCACCAACCTGGGGAAACTGCATGGAATAGCAACTTCCTAGCTGCTTTGTCAGTCCTACTCTCCATTTTGTGAGTCCAGATTCCAGTGTGTTACCCAGGGATAGATGCTGTCTTGCTGGGAGTGAACCTTGAACTGTAATGCATTATGACTGATGTCGATATGACTGATATTATGGCTTAGATGCCTCTATATTTAAATGAAGTGAAACCTCATGATACTCAGAATTCTGCATTTAAACACAATGTAAACTTTCATTTATATATTCACTTAAGATACAGTTAGTAAGTACCTGCTAGGTGTGGTATACTGTAAAATGATGAAAGCAGATTACTCGCTGGAAAGAATCTGAATTTTAGACTCAGAAAGATTTTGTCTGAATTTAGCTGCTGGTACTAAGTTTACTTTCAACGTGATATTCAACTTCTCTGTGCTTCTACTTTCTCTTGGGAATAACAATACGTATCTCAGAAGATCTTTGTGAGTATGAGTCTCAGGTATGTGTGGGTATTAAAAAATATTGTTTTATTAGTCTAGTTACTTAATAATAATTACAGCACCCATTTTAGAACTGATGAAAGTGCTTTCACATATAGCACAGCATTTTAATCTCATACCACCCTCTGAGGCTGGTATGGCATTTTAGCTTCGTTTAGGAGACAAGAAAGCTGAAGTCCAGAGTGGTTGGACTCAGATATTTCTTCAAACTGATTCCTAGACCCAAAGCCCTTCCTCAGAGGAAGCATATTTACTAACCAATAAATAAATAAATAAATAAAGGAAGAGTTCTATCCACCCAAGAAAGGACCTGCTGAATGTTCGATAAGTCTGTCTCCTTTCATAAGCAGGGAGGAAAATATTTCTGATTTGTAAATATACACCCATGCCTCGATGGGGTGCCTGTAATACAAGTGAATTTCGTTGCAGATTTCTAGTATCTCATCTTCCCTCCTCAGCCAACCACACTATCTTTCAAAAGAGTTTATCAATTTGCTACTTGAAGAATTCTCTGATGCTGAGATGATCTGAGTAGCAGTCAGCATAAACAAGGGTTTTCTAACCAGAATATCATGATTTTCCACACATCAATACTGTAAGTCATTCCTTGTGGATCGTGGCCAGAGTCTTTAATAGTGTGATTTCTGGAGCTATGAAAGGCCCTTAGGCCAAGACATAATTCTCCTCCTATATAACTCTTTAAATTTCTCTGCAGTCTTTTATTCTGCAGTTAGAGATGAGGCTTGAAGTGCAAATATCCATAAAAATAGTAGTTAATTGACTTACTTTTGTACTAAGGCAAGCGATACCAGATTCTTTTCTAAGGTAATATTTACTGAAAAGGAAGGGCACTGGCCAAACCACCATTAGGGTGTTGGGTGGGGTAGAGACCAGAAACTGTGATGAGAAGGCCTAGCACACAAAAGAATAAATGAAGTCAAGGATGACATAACATTTTCACCCCTTAGATTGATTTAAGTTGTTTGGTAACATCAAATATTGGCTAGGTATGAGGTTTTTTCATGCTCTGCTGGTAGGAAGGATAAATTGGTACTGTGTCTTTGGAAAAATATGTTGGCAGTATATTAAAACTCAATATCTAATCAATGGGACATAGTACATATGACCAAAGAAACACATGTTAGGTTGTCCAAAGCATCATTCTTTACTAAAGGGGGAAAATCTGTCTAAATGTCCAGCAAAGAAAGAATAATTTCACAGGCTAGAGTACATTCATATCATGACATACTAGGTAGAAGCTGTAGAAAATGAAAACAATCAATGTATACCCATATGGAAAGATAGTTAATATGTGATGTGAAGTTAAAAAAAAATTATATCTCTTTCCCTTACTATGTTTTTATATATCTTCATATATGTATGGAAATGCATATAAAAATTCTGGAAGACATACTCAAAATGGATAATAGTGATGGCCTGAGATTGGGAGGTAGTAGATGAAAGAGATTTTAGAACTGTAATTTTGGAATTTTTTTCATTGGGATGTATCAATGTATTTCAAAGGAGAAAGAATGCACTGCACATGTATTAATACCTAACTGACAAGTACTCTGAAAATCAAAAGTGAATCATTGAATGTGAGAACTATTGTAAAATGTTTTAAATGTAAGCTACCCCTTTCTTCTTTTTTTTTTAAATTAATTTATTTTATTTATTTATTATTTTTGGCTGCGTTGGGTCTTCCTCACTGCCCGCGGGCTGTCTCTAATTGCAGTGAGCGGGGGGGCTACTCTTCATTGAGGTGCACGGCTTCTCATTGTGGAGCACGGGCTTAGTTGCTCCACGGCATGTGGGTTCTTCCCAGACCAGGGCTCGAACCCCTGTCCCCTGCATTGGCAGGCGGATTCTTAACCACTGCACCACCAGGGAAGCCCCTACCCCTTTCTTCTTAAGCATGAAGAATTTCCTGAAGGTCACATTGCTTAGTAGTGTTTCAAATGGACTGCCATCTTTGACCTCCTGACTTCAGCTCTAGCACCCCTTCCACAATCTTGAGCTTAGTCTCAGGACACCAGTGCATCTTTAGCACCAGTGCTAAAATTCCTTGCTATGCAAAAGTAAGGTGATAGTACTCTGATGAATGTGGGATAAAGGGTTAGGTCAGGGACAACTGGCTGACTTTACCTGATTCAAAAGGACAAAAAACTGACTTCACCTGGTTCATATCCTACTTTGGTTCTGGTTAGAAGAGTCTATTTTATATCTTCCTTTTAAATTTTCAACTAGAAGTGTTGGAACTACTGGGAAGTATGGGAGAATAAGCCAAGAGAATGGCTCTCAAATGTGCTTTTTATGATTTTACACTTTGATAATACCAGCTGAAGCTCTGATAGTGACAAAAGGAAAATGGCTTTGCAAACAAAATGTATTAAATTTTGTTTAATTATACAACTAAAGGACATTCAATTGTAGTTAATTGGAAAATGCATTCCAGATTAGGAGATCTGGGTTCTATCCCAGTTTGCCCCATGAAAGATGTGTGGAAAATCTGAATATAGTATGGAAAGAATGATAACTTCTTACCTAGGTTGCTGGTAAAAATAAATATGATAAAATGTTTGACAATAGCTGCCACACTGATTAAAGTGCACAATAAATTCTTGTTGAACTGAACTCTATTGTACTATTCTTCAGTACTCTTATTTCAGAACTTTTGCAAATTAAAAGCAAAGAGGAAGATAAGATGCAGAGAGGGTAACAGAGAAGATGTAGCATACTTTGGAGAACTGATCATAGAATTTTGGAACTTGTAGGCGCTTAGATACATTTTTAGTTATCCCAACAGTTCATTTTATAAATAAGGAAATTGAGAACCTGAGAGGTTAAAGGACTCGCCTAAAATCACTCAGTAGGATAGAGCCAGGTCTTCACAGTTTCACTAAGTTAACTTTATTTTTCAGAAAGTTCAGTGATGGTTTCTTTGAAGGGAAGAACACAGCCATTCTATCTGCTTCCCTAAAGGATGCCAGAAAACAATCAACTGTGGAACACTATGTAAAGGGAAGCTCAGTGAGTGAGAGAATTGTATTGTTTACCTCAACAATATGCTATCAACTTCTCAACCATTTGTTTGGTCATCAAATTGACCTGCTGTTATTGATACCAATGGGGGCAAGTTTGGGAGAGGGGTGTATACCTGCCTCAAGGTCTCCTGGTGCAAAATATGGAAGAAGAAAAGTAAAAAACTAGGAAATAGAACCTTGGGTTGGTTAAGTGATGTCACCTAGCTTATTCTACCAACAGAAAACTGTTGTTTATCTTTAAAAGAAAACATTTTCCAATTTTTCTCAGCCACATGTTCTGTAACGGGAATGATGCAGTCCTGTATTTTAGATCTCTGGTAAAATAAAGAATTAAATAAAGAGAGAGCGTGTAAAGGTTTAAAACATTATTTAGACTTTATAAAAATTTGAATAAAAAATAGAGCATTGTTATGCTTCCTCAGCCAACAAACTAGATATTCACTAGTTATACTGTATGTTGAATTTTAAATTAATATTTTTATAATTACTTCAGAAATGTGCATGATTCCTCTCTTAAATGCTGCCATAGAAAACATTTTCAATTTTCAATGTGTTGAATTATGTGTGGACCGATTATATAAAATGAATTTGAACTGAATTTTGTTTCCTTCAAAATTCCAAGCAATTGTTTAAAAATAATTGTTTCTAAGAAGGATATAAAATAAATCAACATTTTACAACCAATAAATACAAAATACCAGATGATATAAGCAATCATTTTAAAATATTAAATCTTTATTCCCAATCCCTTTTGCCAAGTCCCCTATTTTTGAGGAGTACTTCTGGAATTCTATTTTTTAACATCAGTAGAAGCTCTTTCCAGTTTTTTTCTTTTTTTTTTTTTCCCAGCTGTGCTAAGTAGAAGAAAGGGTCCTTGGAACCAGACCAATTTGGTTTCAAATTCTTTCTCCACTACTTGCTAGCTTACTAGCTGTGGAACCCGGGTCAAATTATTTTACTTCTCAACTTTTTCAGAAATTGAAAATTATAATTCCTACCTTGAAGGTTTTTTTGAAGTTTAAGGAAACAATCACTCCTTTACCATATAGGTATACAAACCCGTATGAAAAGCACTTAGCATGATGCCTGACTTGGAATGTGCTCAGGTTTTGGAATACCACCCTCTTCCTCTTGAGTCTGCACGGTGCTTCCCAATCTGTTTTTAAAAACTCCCAAAAGGATTTCAGGGTCAAGTAAGTTTGGGGGAGCTACATAAGTAGTCCCTCTCTTTGGTCTAAGAAAATGCACATTTGCATATTAAAGGTTCTAAGGCGGCATAATCTGATGTTTTTCAATTTTATTTGAACACAGATTCTTTAATCTCTAAAGAACATAAATTAATGGTTCTAGGGAACTCAGTTTGGGGAAAATTGGGCCAGAAAATGGGGAAGTATGGGTAATGGCTTTAAGTCTCCTGAGAACAGGGAAAAAGCTTAGAAGGAAAAAACAGGGACAGCTTGTGTAGCTGTCCATTCCCATTAGAGTTTCCTCCCTTTTTCCAATTAGAGTATGGGTCCCTTAGAGGAAGGCTTTCAGACTTTCCCATCAAAGTACCCCTAAAGCAAGGGACACTGAACACTTATTTTATCATGAAATCCCATGAGAGTCTCCCATGTTCCACCATAGATACCTGTTTGTTTAAATATAAAAATTTTAATTATTGAGATGTAAATGACAATAATTTCCTACACACACACACACACACACACACACACACACACACACACACACACACACTTGTTCTCTGATCAATTTTATGTTCCTGTAAGATGTATCAAATTTCGTGCTTATTTGGTATACAAATGCAAACTCCCTGGTATAATACTGAGCAGGCATGGGAGGAGTACATATACTCCAGTATGAGAGGCAGGGCCTTGAGTCAGCTAGTCTACAAATATTGACTGTGTTCTCTAGAATGGGAACTGCTTTAGGGGCTGAGCAAGGAGGCAGGGACGTTTTGTGCTTTTAAGGAGTTCTCTCATAAGTTGTGTCCCATGAATGAGAAATTCTTACAATCTGTGTCCCATGAAAGTGCGTGGGGGTCAGAGTGCTGACCATGAGGAGGGAAGAAGTGAGGCAGCCAGTAAACTCATGAAATGATAAATAAGGTCACTTTTAGCACTAATTGATTCTATGAATAAGCTGCAACGGTGATAGAGTGACTGGTGGAAGCTGCTTGAACCAGAGGGTCAGGGAGGTTCTTCGAGGATGAAAATTCTGGCTGAAGCCCACTCCTAAGAAGGATGCCATACAAAGGGTTGTGTGAAGAACTTTCTAAGTTGAAGGCAGGACACTTACAAAAGCCCAAGGATGGGAAATGTCTTGGCATGTGTCTCAGGTTGGGTATTTCACAATAGACCCTAAGCTAAGGACAAGGTACAGGTAGTTTATTTGGGAGGTCATCTCAGGAAACACCAGAGAGGAAATGGAGAAAGTGGACAAGGAGAGAGAAAAACCAAGAAAGGGTGTGTTATGAGAGGGCAACTGCTATAGATAACAGGGACTTATTTCCCCTCGGGTGAGCTGCTGAGAGAAACCATCTGGATCTCACCTCACAGTCATCCTTAACAGAGGGCTGGGAGGGGGCCATGTATCTGCCTTCTCCCATAGCTCACTGGCTATTATCCTCAGGGTATTAATGCTCCTGCGCTTTCAGGTTGTACCTGTGGAGGTCAAGCAAATTCCTGAAGAACTAAAGAAAATCCTCAGGCAAATAAGAAGAGAAACCCAGATGCTAAAGATAGGAAAATGTCAGTATGCTGAAAACTCTTCAGGGGCAGGGAGGATAATGGCAGGGTATCAACAGTGCCTGTCTTCCATAGAATAGAACTCAAAGCTAACTTGGTTGAAGCATAATAGGGGAAAAATGTAAAGATGAGTTCAGGGAGGTTGGCAGAAGCCAGATGATGTGTAACTTTGCCTATTTTAAGTCCATTTGCAGTGAGTAGCCACTGGAGGGTTTTAAGTGGGAAAATGATCTGATCTGATCAAGCTTTAGAAAGATAGCTATGTTGATTTTCTTCTTTTTTTTTTTGGTTGTTGTTATTTTGGGATTTTGTTTGTTTGTTTTTGTTTTGTGGACAATTGCCTTCAAGAAGGCAAGAGGCAGGAAGAGGGATAAAAAGGCTATTGTATAATAATAAAGAGATCATAGTCAATTACGTTTAGTGGTAGATTATTAGTCTTCATCTTAATCTATAAGCAGTATTTGAGAAAACTGATCACTTCTTTTTGAAACACTTTCTTGGCTTGGCTTCCAGACGACCACTTTCTCTTGATGCTCCTATTACCTCTTTGGGACTCTTACTCAGTCTCTGTTCTTGGAGTGCTCCAGGGCTCAGTTCTGGAACATTTTTCTCTGTCTTTACATACTTCTTAGGTGATCTCATGTAGTCTTATGGCTTTAAATAGGCACCCATTAGTCTTTCAAATGTATATCTGTAGACCAGACCTTTCTCTTGAACTCCAGAGTCGTTTATGTCACTACAAACTTCATTGTCTTTTGGGGGTCTGATTGACCTCTCAAAACTAAGATGTCAAAAACTGAACCCTTGGTTCTCCTGACCTCTGCAAATGGTGGTGGGGATTAAAAGGGTAGCAGTGGAGGTGATGAAAGTGATTGGTTCATGAAACATTTTGGAGGTAGAGCCAACAAGTCTTAATGATGCATTAGATGTGAGGATGAGTAGGAATCTAAGATGGCAAGTCAGTTTTGACCTGAATAACTGGAAAGGTGATAGTGATATATACTGAAACAGAAGGTGTAGATTTGACAGAGAAAATCAGCCGTTCTGCTCTGACTATATTAAGTTTGATATGTGTGTTAGGCATTCAAATAGGATATGTGAGGTAATTGAGCACTCCATCTAAAGGAGAGATTCTCTCACTCGCATCCATATTTAAAATGAGGATTTTACAAAGATGTAGCCCAAATAAAAGCTCTCTGTTTCTCTCTGCGTATTGGGACTACAGAGTTGAAGAACAGTGTCTAACCATTAAACACTTAGGAAAGAGTAGATGAGGATATGGACTGACAAACATGCCTCTGCAGTGGATCCTAAAATATTCACAGGCAGGTTAGCAGCTGAAAATATTAGGCAATCATTATCAAATAGATTTTGATATAAAAAATGAAACTATTATAGCCAAGTCAGTCCTTTTAAAATTCTCTGCTCAAATCCCTCCAGAGACTTCCATTTCACTTAGAATAAACGTCCTGACTATGTCTGACCTGGTTGTCTTTAATCTCTCAGCCCCTGCCCACCTACCCTCCTCTTCCCCTAAACACATCACACTTGCACACTCAGCCCCGCCCACAGTGGCCTCTTTGCTCTACCTTAAACACTCCAAACTGCCCACTGGTACCCTTTGCCCTTGTTCCTTCCCTCTGCCTGGAGCTTTCTTCCTCCCAGCTATGTGTTAGGCTTCTTTCCTAGCCTCAATCTGATCTTGCTCAAATGTTTCCTACACAAGGGACCCTCCTAGGACCATCTTATGTGGAATATCAGACTCTGTTGTTGTTTATCCCTTTATTCTGTTTATACTTCACAGTTTTTATCACTACTTCAGCTTAGTTTAAGTATTTATTTGCTTATTATCTGCCTCACTTATTAGCATGTAGGTGTCAATAGGCCAGGAGCTTTACTTGGTCTGTTTTATTTAATGCTATATCCCTAGATCCTAGAACATTACCTGACACATAAGAGGTGCTTGGTAAGCATGTAATTGAATAAATGAACAAATCATTCTTTTTAAAATGTATATCATCAAATGTTTCTTATGTGGAAATTGAATGTGATAGAATGCCAGGTAAGAAATATCTGATAGGCAGGAGAAACCTTCTGTGATAGGATATCTCAGAGGGAACAGGCTCAGAGCCTAGATTTAAAAATCTAGGCCGACAGGCCCTACAATCAGCATCAAGGAAATCTCTCAAAATTTAGCATATCCCCAGACATATTGGAAAGAGCCATTTCCCAGTCATTCAGGGAAAGAGCTCCAGTGTCTGATTCAGGGCTGTGGGTTGGGAAGGAGGAAGTTAGAATGACAATAATCATATTGTGTAAACTACTGAGACTGGATCTCAGGTAAAGTAGAACAATCAAGGACATGACAGAACTAGAGTATATATTAGACTAGTGTTTCTCAAACTTTTTGTACATTAGAATTAACTGTGGGGGGGCGCTTTTAAAAACTCTCTGTGATGAAGTTGTACCCTATACCAATAAAGTGACTCCAAGGTACAGACAAATTTGAGACTCAGTGTACTAGACATTGCTCTTCAAAGTGTGGTCCCCAGACTGGCAGCTCTGGCATTACCCAAAACTTGTTAGAAATGCAGAATTACAGGCTCCATGACTACCTACCAATCAGAATCTGCATTTTAACGAGATCTGTGTGATATGTACACACATTGAAATTTGAGAAGCACTAATGTAGACTGCAAGGTAAGAGCTAGGCAGGAAATAAAGTCATTAATCCTTAATTCCCTGAAGTGAATTAGAGAACCATAAATCCTCCTATGTTCACTATACTTTCTGATTTGGGTCAGAGTTAGATCAGAGCCTGGGAGCAGGGGTGGGTGTAGAGGGCATTGAAATGAAGTACAGATGGCCTTACCTCTTGGGAGAGGTCATTTAATGGAATAGGGAACCAGACAGGGTTTAAATCCAGTTTATGACAACTGGTAGGAGATAGGATTGGAATGGTAGGTTGGTTTCAGACTGTAAATGAGCCACAAATAGTGATGGTGTTGGAGCAGACGAATAACATAATAAAATCTATATTTTGGATGCAGATTGACCAGGTAGAAATTCTTGATGCACTCCTGAGTAAAACAATAATGAGTTGAGAATAGTACACGAATGAGAATAAGTGGATTTTTTTTCACTGTTCTTCAATATTAATGTATGTTCACAAGTCAAAATTAGGTTGTATAGCTTATTATTTTAATCATCCAGACATTAAAAACATCACCTAAAATTAGGAGAACATGTAGAATCCAACAGTATATTAGAAATTGCTTTGCTTGGTTAGCTTTGTGAAGATCCTGCTAAATTCTTTTCTTCAGAAATGTAACTTTTTATTTCCACATCAATAGCATAGTTGACATTTTATTTTTTGCCATTTCTTATAATTATTCTTACAATTGCAAACTTTAAAGTTGTAATACATTTTATGTATTGTAAGAAAGTATTGGTATATACAAAAATTTCTCTAGGCTGCTAATCAAGCCCAATATATGCCTTCACATTTATGTCACCTCATTTTAAATGCATGAGCTGGTTTCATTGTGAAGAGTTAGGGAAATGTAGGAAAACTAAGAAGTGAAAGAAATTTGAGGACCATCCAAGGAATCTGATTTATGGTGGAAATGGCTCTCTTACCTATTACATAGTATTCTATCATATGTATTTTATGTTTTTAAAAATTGCAACTGGGCTTTGACCTACTAAACTACAATCTCTATGAGGTAAGGTGAAATTCCAGACACTGTTCCTGGCGTGGAGTGGGTGCTCAATAAGTATGTTTTGAATAAATGAATGAATGATCATCAGCTTTTAGTCTGGGAGGAATCTGGCTTGTCACTGCCCCTTTCTCTGGAGGGAGTTGCCCTTATCTGATGGGAGCTGCCTTTCCTGGAGAAAGCTGGGAGGTTAGGCTTCTGGAATCACAGCTTTGCCTTGCTTTCTCTGCACTGCCTTACCCTGCTCATCTCCCTCCCTTATAGGTATCTCCCGAAAGCACTTTCAATATGTAATTTGCACAAGAACTCCTGTCTCAGACTCTACTCCTAGGAAGTCTTACCTAAGATGTTATACTTGTATGTATAATTGTTAAATATTATATATATGTACATGTGTATGTATGTATGTATGTATGTATATACATGTGTATGTATGTATATATATGCATGTGTATATACACACAAAAGTTTCCAAAATTTTTATCCTGTCCTATATAAAGAAGTACATTTTACATTTTGATCTAGTATAAAATATTAATAAAAATATATATACTTACACACATACACATATTTATTCATTTAACAACAAATGTCTGTCTATTGCCTATTATGTGCCAAGCACTGTTCTCTGTTGTATTTGATGGGGAAACAGCAGTGAATATAGAGCTTACATTCATAATACAAAACTTAACTTTACCAAGTGCTATGCAGTCTGATACATGGTATTCTATTCTAATATTTTCTTTTACAATCTATTGTAGTCTATTCCTTTAAAAAAAAAATGCTGTTCATGACCCACTAAATTGATTTAACAATCTGCTTGAGAGCTGTAACCATCAGTTTGAAAATAGTGCCTTAGATAGTGTCAGATCTCATTTTATAAGGTATAAGGATTTTTTTGTTAATACCTTCAGGCATTTAATATGATACAATATTTAATATCAAGGAAAAATATATAACTGGCATATGCATGGTAATATTATCTTATTCCTTGAAGGCTTATATGATTCAACCTTTATTTTTTATTAATATTTCTTTTCAAAATACCCTTTTCATCTTCTTCAACTAGAAGTCAGTAGATGAAGCTTTTGCCCTATGTCTAAACTGTCAAGGTCTCTAAGAGAAAATGTGCTTTAAAGAAGTAGGAGTTAATGGTCACTCTTGCACTATAAATTCTATTGGCAGATACTCTACTAGCTGGTAGATAAAAGGATGACTTTCTCCTTGAAAACTCTAATGAGACTTGGGAATAATATACAATCTGTGATTCAGGTACTATACTCTAAATGTAAGAGCTTTTAAACAATCTTAAAACCTTATCTAAAATAAATCACATTATTTCTTGTTATTTCTTAGAGAAGTAAAGATATCTAATACGTTATAAATATTTGTGAAGTAAAACAACTTTAGTTTTTGAGCCTAAAAAAATTCATTTTCTTCTTGAGAAAAGGTTATGACATATGTTTGCCATTTGATTGATTTAGAAGTGAGGAAGTATTGTATTATCTACACATATATTCTTTCTGGAGAGAAGCTTAGAAAGGCCAGGGCTGAAGCAGTTGCGAATGGTGGAAGGAAAGCATTCCCCCAAGCATGACCTGGATTTAAATACTAATTCTACTGAAGGAATAGGTGGCATAGGGCTTGCTTATGAATTTCAACTTCCTTTCTGTAAAATGGGATAGTAATCCTAACTTCTCAGACTTGTGGTGAGAAAAAAATGTCATAATACACTGAATATCTGGCTTATTATCACTCAGTAGACACTTAGTAAATGCTGATTTATTTCAGTTAATATTCATCAGGAGGGAACATTTAGCTAGCCTGGTGAGAGAAGTCCATGAGAAAATTGTCTGATTGTTTAATACACCCATTGGGACTTACACATTCAAACAATAGCTCTGAGAGGCTACATGTAGAGGCCAGTGATGATGTCCTTACTCCCAGCATCTTCAAAACTCCACTTTGGAATTGCCCTCAGAATATGTCTTACCTTATAGTCACATTTTATGATTGAGATTATTCAGTATTTACTCAGCTGCATCTCTAACTTTCTCACCAGGCTTACACCTCCATAATGTGGTGGTTTTAAAAGTCCAATTCGACTTTGAAAGGTTAAGCTATTTAAAAAACATGATGCAGGACTTGAAAGCAACATTGAAAGAAAAACTCCCAAAATGCTGTGATTCACCACAACTAACGTGATTGTTAAACTACTGGCCTGACTTGCCAAGAAGCCAATTAGATACAAACTACTGACGGTGATTCTCACTGACTAGCCAAGGATAGCTCCCAGTTGCTCAGGATCAAACCACAGCTGTGAGCCAGAGCCAGGACTGTGGAATCTTGTGGTGTGCTGAGACTGAGAGCTTAGAGTTTGAGGCTTGGGAGCTTGTGAAAATCTAGAGCTTCAAGGGATCTCCCAAGGCTCCGTTCCTTAGCTAAGATATAGCTGATCTTATAGCTCTGATCTGGTTCAATGTTTCTGTCTTACTGTTTTAAGTACGCTGTTACGGGACTTCCCTGGTGGTCCAGTGGTAAGAAATCCACCTTCCAATGCAGGGGAACGTGGGTTCAATCCCTGGTTGGGGAACTAAGATCCCACGTGCCATGGGACAGCTAAGCCCAAGCTCCACAACCACTGAGCTCGCGCACCCCAATGACAGAGCCCACGTGCCACAAACTACAGAGCCCACGCGCTCTGGAGCCCTCGCACCACAACTGGAGAGAGAAAACCCGCACGCCGCAACTAGAGAGGAGCCCGCAGTGCAACGAAAAATCCTGCACGCCTCAATGAAGACCCCGCGTCCCGCAACTAGGACCCGACGCAGCCAAAATAATAAATAAAATAAATAAATATTTTTTTAAAACTATAAATAAATAAGTAGAATATGCCATTACTTCCAGTGTCTGCTTCTACTCAGAATGAGACAGTTCCACAATGATCACAGGAAAAGTTATTTAACCTTTCTGATCCTCAGGTTCCTCATATGCAAAATGGAAGTAATAAAAGTACATTCCAGTAAGGTTGTTGTGAGATTATATAAGATAATGAAAATAAAGTGTTTAATGGGGCACTTGGCACAAAGTAAATGCTCAGTAATAATAATAATTTATTATTATTATTCATAATATCTGAATATAGTGCAATCCACCTCTGTGCCCAGCTCAGTGGCTAGGAAACCCAGCTGAATTAAAGCCTATCTCTCTTGGGTATACTTAAAAGGGGATGTTAGACAACTATTACTGGGATAGGGAACATTTTACAGGGTGTCTAAAGTTCAGATTATGGGAGAAGAGAAAGCCACTAACGGCTCTGTGCTAGTTAGATAAATTTGATTTACATTCAAGTATGTTGTTTTTGTTAATGGTCATGTGCCTTTATAGTCACATTTGCTATGGATATATGGATTCAGTTTTCATGACTTCTGAACCCATTGCCCATTTCTAGAATAATAATAAAAGTAATAAGCACAACTAACATTTACTGATAATTATTAAGGGTGCTACAAAAACCCTTTGATGTGGGATGTGTATCTGATTTGACATCACTATAATGAATAAAGTATCAAAGCAGAAAGAGCAGAGCTATCCTCGCCCCCCATCTTTAACTCAGCTCTCCCCACCTACCCACTCGCCCAAGCCCTTCATTCTGGTATTCACGAGTGTTGAAGGCATCGTTAAACTGTATAACTGCCAATTTTCTCTTCCTACTGGTAAAGTATAGGTATGAATGCTTTCACTTGCACCTCGGCAAATGTCTATTAAATGCTTTCTCTGAAGCACTGGTCAAAGGACTGAAGTAGAACAAACCTTCAGAGACCCACTAGCCCAGAGGCCTTGTAATGTCTCACAGGTCCACTCCCCTGACCAGTTCATTCTGTTACAGTTGAAGAATCTTTTTAACTAAATTTCCCATGTGTCAGTTTTTACATGTTTCAAATGATGATAACATTTGTCCTACTTTATAGCTTATATGAAAGTGTAGTAGGTCATTAAAGCAATGCCTTGGTCTTTGGTGGTGTTAGTTGGTCTTTGGTATTTACCAGTCAAGAGGTGACAAACAGTGGAACACTTCTAGAGGAATACCACTAGAAAACTATACAAGAAAGCTACCCATCATCACAGATGGGGCTTTGTGACAGAATGTTTAAGTCACTGTGTTTTTGAGTTCCTGTAGCCTAACCCAATTTCCAATCATTCAGGGGGTGTGTCACTTGGGATTGTTATTGTGTCATAGTGGAAAAAATATAGCTGAGATTGCTGCAGGCTAGGCACTCTTCAAAGGCAAATGAAAGAATGAAAACTCCTCTCTGACACCTTTTTAAACAAAGAAATTTTAACTATATATAATCCACAGTTCAACTCACGCAAGGCATGTCAATGTTTTCAAGTACGATTTGCTCTTAAGATGGTTACTGCCAGTTGGAAGTTATGGTTGCTGATGAAGTCTGTGTTTTAATACACACTATTTATGTTGGTTGCTGTTTTTCAACTTTTAGGTAACATCACCCCCAAAGAATGCAGCTATAACATAAAAAAGGGCAAAATTTTAAGACTTTGCTGAAGCACATTGGGAATGTCTCTTATGAAGGGGTAAAACAGCTTAAGAATTGGCTTTTTGTAAAGAACAAAATGAGGCTCATCTTTCACGACATAGAATTGGCAGCTCTGTAGTTTCTTTCCGTAAGTAAAATACCATTGATAGCTCTTCCAGTTCTTAAAGACTGGAGAAAACAGACAACTTTACAGAAATGACAGAGTATCTAACATAGCCATTCTTTATTCATTAACTCTAAGAAGGAAAACACTTGAAATAACCAGGAAGAAAAATACCTATTTTCCTCATCACCCAACATGTCAATTATTTCTCTTTTGTCAAATATTCTGTAACCAAAATCTATTTTTACAAATAGGGGCAAGGTAATTTAGAGGAGAGGGAGGGAGGAGGAAAGAGAGGGAGGAGGGAGAAAAGGAGGAAGGAAGGGAGGGAGACTGCAAGAATGTGATGGGTCTCCCACCAGTATTTCTAGGCTCTTTATATTGTCATTAGTTTTTCTCCTGATAAGCATCCTGCCTCATTCAGGCAATATATTACACTGAAGAATCTTTTTCATTTAACTCTCCTCTATCTCGATTTCTTTATCCTTTAAATGATGATAATGTTTGTTCTGTTTCATAGTGAAGGTGTTAGGATTAATAGTATATTATAGATAAAAATGTTTTGAACTCCCCAGAAGACATTCCTATTGTCGTCATTATCCTCAAAGTACTCTGCACTTTTTTCTTATTGCTTCTTAGCTTCCCAACATCTAGCCAGGGTAGTAGCTTAATGATGGATATAAAATAATAGAGCTGCAAGAGAACTCAAGATTGTTGAATTCAACCTTCTTTTCCTTTATACAGAATTGGATAGTGGGGCTTAGAGACATTAAATGACTTTTTGAGGTTACCATAATTCCCTGCTCAGTTTCCTCAACTATGAATGATTTTCAAGACTATGTTGTCAACTCTTCTCTTTATATGCTTATTTTCTTAGCAGCTTGAACTATTTAAACTTGAACTACAGTCTCTAAAATTTCTAAAATTGGCACCTCTATGTTTGGCAGGCATGTTCTTCAATCTCATACATTTATTTGTTTTTACAACTTGAACAATTAGATAACTGTACTAGTTTCCCAGAGCTGCCTAATAAATATCACAAATTGCATGATCAAGTGCTTAAAACAACAGACATTTATTGTCTCATGGTTCTGTGTGAGAAGTCTGAAATCAGGGTGTCAGTAGGGCCTTACTCTGAAGTCTCTGGGAAATAATCTTTCTCTGCCTCCTAATAGAGTCTGGTTGCTGCTGGCAATCCTTGGCATTCCTTGGCTTGCAGCTCTGTCACTCCAATCTTTGATTCTATCATCACATGGTCTACTCTCTCTTCGTATTTGCATGTCTTCAAATCTCCCTCTCCTTAGAAAGACACCAGTCACTGGAGTTAGGCCCACCCTAATCCAGTATGACCGCCTCTCAACTTGATTAATCAATCTGCAAAGACCCTATTTCCAAATAAGACAGATCTCTTTCACAGGTACCTGGGGTTAGAACCTCAACATATCTTTTTAAAGGACACAAAACAACCCACAACAATAACCTACTCCTACAACAAAATCAAGATGGCTAAAATCAACCTCATTAGAGTCTTTGGAAATTGACTTCATTTCTGTCAATAGTATCACTAATCTGGAAGTGTTTAGGAAACAGATAATTTTAATTCTTCTATCACGCTTAGGCTCTAGATTCAATTTGCCATGAGGTTCTACTGTTTGTTCTTTTGAAATATCCATCAACTTTCTTTATTGTCCATTGCCTCTGCATCTGCCCTGGGCCAGGCCTTTAATTCCCAAGTTAGTTTTGTTGATTGCAATCTCGCTCTTATATAGCCCCTTACTTCTCAAAATGTAGTCCAAGGAACAGGAGCATCAGTATCAGCTACAAGCTTGGTAGAAATAAGAATTTTGGTCCTATCCCAGACCTGATTGTGATTCTGAATTAGAATCTGCATTTTAACATGATCACCACGTGATACCCATTAAAGTCTGACAACCCTGAGGTGGTTCAGAGCAAAACTGATGCCCTTTTAAGGTATCCCAAAGCCTAACTTGTTGGAAAAATTTTTAAATCCCTTCCAATTCTAGCTTTATCCAGACCAATTAAATACATTTAATCAAATAGGTACAATGGGATATTATATCAGAAACATTATAAAACTAATAATGATATCCAATATCATTAAATCACTTGGAAAAAATGCTTGGTATATTGTTAATTCAAAAATGCTGGTTCTGGGACTTCCCTGGCAGTCCAGGAGTTAAGATTCCATGCTTCCATTGCAAGGACCACAGGTTCGATCCCTGGTCGGGGGACTAAGATCCCACATGCTGCGCGGAGCAGCCAAAAAAAAAAAAAAAATGCTGGTTCTAAAAGATACATGGTGCCATATTTTGAGTATATATGTATATAAAAAGATCAGTGGAATGTTGGACAGTATTAACAGTGGTCATTTTTCGTGCTGTTGTTTTCGATGACTCTTCTCCAGTTATTATTTACTTCTTGCAATGAACATGTTACTAGTTCTGTAATAATAATAAAAAGTTATCATTAAAAATTTTTATCTATCTAAATTTGTGTCCCTCTACTTTTTAAGATTCATTTGCATATTGGGAATGGGATGAGATTTAAAATGGTACTTGAAGAGGGAGAGGCTTTTGACTTATGGTAGAACCACTCATTCTTGCAAGTCACCAGCAAAAAAATGTAAATGCACAGTAAACTACAATTAGTTCCAGAGGAAGAAGTGAGGGAGTCAAGCTGTGTCTTTGATCCAGATACCAGTGTAATTTTGTCCCTTCATTTGTTTAGGTTAAAGTCAGATTATTAATTTCCTATTGCTGCATAACAAATTATTGTAAACTTTGAGGCTTAAAACAGTACAGACATCTATTATCTCCCATGTCTGTAGATTATCTGTTGATTAAGTGTCCAGGTATGGCTTACTGGGGTCCTCTTCTTAGTGTCTCACAAGCCTGTAATCTGAGTGTTTGCTAGGCTGTGTTCTCATCTGGAGGCTCAACTAAAGAAGAATCTCCTTCCAAGCTCATTTAGATTACTGGAAACATTCATTTCCTTGCAGCTCTAAGACTAAAGGCCCTGGCCTCTCACTAGCTGTTAGTGTGGTACCCTCAGACCTTAGATGCTACCTGCAGTTCCCTGACACATGGCTTTTTCCATAGGGAGTTTAAAGGCTTTTTTTTTCTTTTTTAAATTTATTTATTTATTAATTTTTGGTTGAGTTGGATCTTCGTTGCTGCATGTGGGCTTTCTCTAGTTGCAGTGAGCAGGGAGGGGTTACTCTCCGTTGCGGTGCACGGGCTTCTCACTGCAGTGGCTTCTCTTGTTGCAGAGCACGGGCTCTAGGCACGCGGGCTTCAGTAGTTGTGGCACGTGGGTTCAGTAGTTGTGGCTCGTGGGCTCTAGAGCGCAGGCTCAGTAGTTGTGGTGCACGGGCTTAGTTGCTCTGCAGCATGTGGGATCTTCCCGGACCAGGGTTCGAACCCGTGCCCCTGCATTGGCAGGCGGATTCTTAACCACGGCGCCACCAGGAAAGCCCCCATAGGGAGTTTATACCATGGCTGTTAGCTTCTTCCAGGTTAGCGGGAAAATCTTTTCCTAGTCTGCTAAAACAGAATCTCTGGTAGGAGTGGCATGCCATCAAGTTTACATATTCTATTTGCTAGTTGCTTTTCAGAATCCTGTGCACACTCAAGGGCAGAGACAGTTCATAAAATCAGGGCATGGAGATCATAGAACCATCTTGGAATTCTGCTTACCACACAAATCAGAGCACACTGAGAATTCTCCAAGAAACAGTCAGACAAAGAGCAAGAAACATGGACTTTACCCTAAAGCCCAGTGTCCCCTTCCTCTTCAGGCCTTGTAGGTAGCAGCTACTCTACTAGATGGCGAAAGAGAGGAAAGCTCTTTAGCCTTCAGAAAGCAGGGATACCCACAAAGGACACATCTATCTATGTATACAACAAAATCTACAGGACATAGAGTAAAAAGACACAGCGTCCTGCCCCACTTTTTTGGAGAATCTGATGTAAAAGTCTGCAGTACAACCTTGATATTTTTGTTTTTTCCAACTTCCACTGTGGATTCTGATGAACTTCTCAGTACTTCCAAACATGTAGAAGGCTTCTCCCTTTCCGTTCACAGATTTTAAAGCCTATATAAGCCCTGCTCTGCTTCCATGTTCACATGAAACCTTTTCCAATTACCCCAGTGCACACTAAATTCTTCTTACCCTGAACTTATATACTTGAATATCTGCTTATAAAGTTCCACAGAGGTTAGTGAGTTTTTGAGTTCTCTTTCATATCTTTTGGATTTTTCTCCGCAATGAAATTATTTCTACTTCAAAGACAGAGTTCTTTTCTCATATTAATATAAAGCAGATTTCTGGGTATATCATAGGTATATAATTTAGTTTCATTAATTGGTTAAACTCAGAAAATAGAGATGGGGCACAGGTACTTCATTTTCATAGCAGTACTTAACTTGGATTCAGAAAACCATTGTTTCAGAGGAAAATAGACTAAGGAGGCAGTATATTATAGTAGGATGTGCCCAAACTGTAGATATTCACGTACAAACTACTTAATTTTTTTGGCCATGTTTGTGTATTTTTTTGTACTAAAGTTTACATGATATTTTTCTTTTAATTGAATCTTACTTGACTTAAACCTAAGCAATAATATCCATGAAACTATGTATTTCATACAGTAGTTATACATTTTACATTTTTCACTTTTGCATGAAAATACATTATATTAAAATAAAGTACTGTCCATGTACCACCTACAATTATTTCCTGTACTACCAAAATGGTGCTTATACAACTTGTTGGGAATTACTTCCATAGTGCAAAACATTTCTAGTCTCAGAAGCTGGCTCTACCTCTTTCAGACCTTGGCTTCTGAATCTTAGAGTACAGGACAAGGGTAAGAATAGTAACAACTAATGTTTACTGTTAAGTACTATCTACCTGGTAAAGTTCTAAGCATTTTATACATATTCATTTATTAAATCTCCAAAACAATCCTATGTTATTATCTCCTTTTTTTCAGACAAAGAAGCTAAGGCATAGAGAAGCTACGTAACTTGCTTAAGGTCACACACCTGGTTAACTGAGGAGCAGGGGTGCGAACCCAGAGAGTCTGACTTTAAAGTCGGTTTCCTTAACTACTTCATACACTGCTACTGTGGTTTAATCTCGTACAATGAAGATTAAATGCAAAAACAACAACAACCAAAAAGCCACAACACACACACTCACCCCTCACCTAGCACCAGACTTAATTTATAGAAAGAATTCAATATAATTTAATGATCTTTCTATAAGATATATTGGTATATTTTATTTAATCTTTTCATAGGGGTCACAAAATGGTGTTATATCAGTCTTTAAACCTCAGACTGGATAAGTCTGAAGCTTTCTCATTGAGGCAACTAATAAAACTTCAGACAACTTTCCAGTGGGATTAGAGAGCAGAAGTGCATCTGATTTGAGGAATTTTACATTGATCCCTGACACAACAAAGGTGGTTTAAATTGACCTTCCTGAAAGTTTGCAGGTCATGAAGACCAATTAGTTGCTATGGTGTCAATAAGTGCAAATTGCTTTAGATTCTTGGTGAATAGGGAAATCTCCACTGGGTCAGTGCCCAGGGCAATGAGGTACTAAAGGCACTGCAGGTGGTTTGAAGGCAGACATTAAAAAAAAAAAAAAAAATCCACAACTGTGCTGGGCTTTGGCGGTCCACTCATAAATGGTGATGTGCTTGGGCAGCTTCTTTAGCCTGTAGAAGAAAATCAAGGTGCTGATCTCAGCCTACACATCACCGTGTGGTCTAGATTAATTTTATTTTAGGGATAATTGTTTCTTTAGACATGGTACAGAAAAAAAAAAAAAAAGATTAGACAGAATTGCTTATTTTGTGGGACTTTTGATTTTCAGTAAAACATCAAGATATAACTAATTAATAATCCTTCTCTCCAGTCTTCATTTTAAAGATCTTCATTTAAAGTTAACAGAAAAGAAAATATATAAATAAATGTCTAAGTTGAAGTGTGGAAACCAAATATTCAACCTTTTTAAAAAACTAATTCAGAACTCAACTTAGACATGCCATTACGTTACAGTAATCATTAAAAAAAATTCTCCAAATTAATGATGCATATACTGCCACCATAAACAGAGTTAACTGAGATAATTAAAAGTATTCTTATTCAGTTAATAAGATAAAGTGTCAGTTGAGAATGAATACTGTGAACTTCTGCAGATAGCGTAGAGCAGAACACCTTGTCTTTGTAAAAACATAACTATATCCAACAATTGCAACATGTTTTATTCATACGGTGTTTATGTCTGGATATGTCCAAGCTATTTGCTAGGTGAACAGTCACACTTGATAGATCCAGGAGGGAATTTCTTGGTACAATGAACAAAAAGAGTTATTTTGTTCTTGTGTTCCAACCTCAGACCGAGGGAAAAGAAAAAAACTGTCATAAAAATATGGTCACCTTTCTGCCTTTAAAACTGTGCTGGTGCCTGGGGAAGGATTCTCAGAATGAAGAAAAAAAAAAAAATTGGTGACATTACAGGGGACATTTTCCATTCTTCCCTTTGTAATAGTCAATCTTGTTTAGACAGTAGCCTCTGAGCGGACTGGGAACAGTGTATGAGGAGTGATGGCACGGGACTCGGGGGCAAGGGATGCACAAATCTGTTACATAGTGACCAAGATCTGATTTTTTTCTACTAAAACTTCACTATTTCAGCTTTGTTTCTGGATGCTCTAATATAGTCAGATTTCTGTATGTCAAGTGCCATAATCCAAACTACTGATAATAAAAATAAAACACTTAATATACCTATTTAATGCTCTTTTACTCTCCCCTTCCCTATGCTGCAAAGACAAAGGTATACTCATTGTAATTAAAAGTGAAAACAATCAACGTGGCCTTTAACAATAAAGCTTTCTGTTACGTAGCTGTAAAAATTCAGCAATTGAAAATAAAAGAGGGCTATAACCAAGGGAAAGGTCCATAACCAGCTAAGGTTATGCCCTGGGGTTTTGCTCCTTCCGCATTTCAAGGGTAACATTAGGTCACCATCAGAAATAAGAGTGGGTAGAATTTTTTTGGTGTTCATTTTAGTTCCAATGACCCTGGCAAAAGGCTACTTACTGAAGTGTGTTTGTTTGTGGAGGTAACTCCATGGGGAGTTTTTTAGATTATGCTACAGGAATGGGGCTTGTAATGAAAAACGCCACTTAAAGAAACATGGACGAAGCATCTGAGCTCGGTTACCTTCCTTGTACAACTAAGAAGCCAAGTTTTTTTTTTTTTTTTTTTTTTTAAGTCTTTATTGAATTTGTTACAATATTGCTTCTGTTTTATGTTTTGGCTTTTTGGCTGTGATGCATGTGGGATCCCAGCTTCCCGACCAGGGATCGAACCTGCACTCTCTGCATTGGAAGGTGAAGTCTTAACCACTGGACCACCAGGGAAATCCCAGAAGCCAAGTTTTTTTCTCGAAAAAAGTTTTTTTTCTTGAAAAAGCTTCTTCGTGTGAATTGTGTGCCCTCCATGGTTGTTCCCAGCTGGAGATCAAGTGCTCAAAAGCAAAACAGGAAGTGAAAAACTAGGACTGTTACCAAAAGCCAGGAAAGAAAAGCTGCTCTGCTGGCAATTTGGGGTATTTGCAATAGATAGCCCAAGTGGAGGATGGCTGTGAGTGGTGTCGCCTCTCTTTCCAACAGTCACATAGACGGATGTTTAGTGAACTTGCTCACCGAAGACAGTGCCTGACCTCTTTGAGACCTCAAATTGGATACTGAGTACGTGGCCTCAGATGAAAGTGAAAGAGCCCACAGTGTCGAAGACTTGGAATTAGTAGTGTTATAAAATAGAGCACTTGAGGCAAATTGGCCTTACGGAGTGAACAACCAGAAAAGAATAATTTGTCTGAAAACTCTATCCTCACAGAGCTGAACATGAAGGGACAGGACCTGAAATGAGAAATTGAGCCCAAATAGGTAACCAGTAACCAGAAATAGCCAGACTCTGCAAAATTCCAAATACAGTAGATGAACTCAGATGACTGGACCTGACTCTTGTTTAGGGCAATTGAGGCAGCTTGCCTGGGTCCTGCGTTTGCTGTCTGATGGAAAGGAGAGGGCAGGGGAGCATCATGCTTTATTCTTCTTTTCCATACTTCATTAAAACTCAGTTCCAAAAGTTTCTGTCGGAGAGCCTGTAGGAGTTGTCGACAGTGTGGCTTCCTCATATTTGGTGGTTTGGGATAGGCCTGCACCGGGTAGAAGGCCCCGGCTCCAAACACTTCTAGGTATGCCTCTGCAGGCATGGCGCCAGTAAATAATGCTGACTCTGTTTTAGGCTTTGACCTTGGGTGGAAGTGGGGAAGCGTGAGCTATGGGTAAGAAGTGAGATGATCTGCATATGCAATCTGAAGCTGTCTGCTTTGAAACTCTCAACTTCATCAGGTGAAGGCATGTTTATAATAGAACCACTCTCTGAGGTGCCATTCTGGATATGGGAAAAAAATTGAGGTGCAAAGAAACATAAGCTCTGGATTACTCCCCCCTAGTCATTCGTTCCAACTGGATTTTAGCTTCCTGAAGAGAGGGACCATTTATTTTTCATTTTTCAATCTTGATTTTTCAATTTTTTTGCAATCCCTAGAGAGCCAAACACTTAGATGGGGCCTCAAAAAATGTTTGTTGAAGGGATGAATGGAAAGGCAAAACCTAAGAACCAAGATATGATTTTATGTTTATGTTTACTGTTTTTTGATTTACCGGTATCTGCTTTTAGAGTTGCCTCCTGCAATGGGAACAGCCTCTCCTCTTCTCTTACACATGCCATGCCAGTGTGCCCAGGAACGGAGATTGAGTTCCTGAAGAACTGGAATGTAGGAGTAGAACTGGAGGTGGAGTTGAGAGATGGAGAGGCAGGGGTGACCTGAATGCTTAAGAAAACATCTGTGACTAATTTATGCATTCCCAGATTTACATGGAAAATCTCTGGACTACTGGGGAGAGATCTGGCTTCTTTGTAAAGAAGAGAAGATTTTGATGCCATGAAATCTGGCTTCACCCCGCCATACTCACTCACACACACACACACACACTCCCCAATCACTATACTATGGAAAGAAGAGATTGATTAGGTGTAACCATTAGAACATTTGCACTGAAGAGCACGCTGAGAAAGAACCCATTGATTTACATGTACCTCATCAAGTAACATCTTTTTTGGACTCCATATATATGCTCTTATTTGGAATTAAATCAAGATGGCCAAAGCTTACAGGCACAAGCTAGAGGGGCCCAGCCTTGCCTAGTTTAAAAGAAAATATTTGTCTATTTATCTTGTTCACAGATATGGACTAGAGTGTACTAAGGAAGTTTCAAGGAGTTTAGAGGCGTATGCCAGTAACAAACAGCATATTGAACTAGGTACAAGTGTTCAGGGAGGGAAGTGCCAGAGGCAGTGATGGGTCTGGTTTTAGTTAGCACATTTAATAATGATCTAGAAGAGGGAGAAAACACATTAAAATCACAGATTATACTAAATTGGCAGGTGGTGTAAACACAAATGAGGGCAAACAAAAGGATATAAAGAATTTAGCACAGAAATGAGATTCCGTCAGGAAAAAAATACGTTTTCACATCTGTGCAAAGTATCTTAAATCAGTGATGGAAATTGTTTTAAAAGTCATTTAGCTCAGAAAATGTTCATAGACATTGCTCACATTTATAAGTGCTAACCCCTCCCCACTCCGAGCTGGTTTTATTCCTAGATTATACTGTTTATTCTTATCTTTTAAAACTATAAATCTGGTCAAGTCACATCTCTGCTTAAAATTTGAAAGGTTCTGAGTTTCCTACAGGATGCAGTCTAAGCTCCTTAGCCCTATATAGGAGACCCTTCCTTCACTATTTTTGTCCATCTTCCCAGCCCCTTTCACACGTCTGTCTGCTCTGCGCTCCTCATGGCATCCAGGCAGAATTATTCGTAGCTCCCTGATTGCATCTCACCTTACTACTAACTGTACCATCTGCTCAGGGCTCTAGTCCTTTCTCTCCTCTGGGTTATCTCCATATGACCTTCAAGATTCAGTCTGGCCTTGCCTCCATCACAAGCTTTCGTGCACAGAAACCATCCCCACCCCAGAGTTTGGTTTGGTGCCTTCCTCGGTACTGCCATCCACCCACTACCCACTTCTAATATAACAAGCTGACAAAGATAAGAACTAGATTTATTGAACACTTAATTATGTTCCAGACTCTGTGCTATGTGTTTTCATGCAATGCCTTTATAATTATCACAACAACCTTAGGAGGCAAGTATAATGACCTCAGTTCTATATATAAGGAAATTTCGTATTAGGTTAACTAACTTGCCCAAGATTACACAGTCAGTAAGTGGCAGAGCTGGATTCAAACTGCTCCCAGAGTCCATACTTTTAAAATGACACTATTATAGTAATGTGTTTCCCTATCTCCCTTACTTATATAAATTTCTTGAGGACAGGGACCATGTCTTCATCACCTAGCATTGACAGTACCTCACATGGTACACACAGCTGAATAATAATAAGTATAATTAATTTTTAATGAGTGCTAATTACGTGCTAGGCAATTTACATGTATTTTTGTATGCGTTACTCACAAAACATTGCAGAGTGGATAAAATCACTTTTAGTTTATATTGAAGAACTTGAGGCTTCAGGAGCTGAGAAACATTTTCAAGATTATGTAGATCTGTCTCCAAAGCCTCGTTCTTTTGTGACACCAGTCTCATCCCATCTGACAGAATATATGCATAAAGTATGTATAGGATTCCACAGCAAACAATCGCCAATGAAGCCCCACTCAAATACAGGAGAGACACCGAGTGTATGCATAAATGTAAGCTCTCTGTTTATTTTTGTTAGGCCTGTTGATCTCTGCTTGAGCCCATTCCAATTCACTTTAAGCTGTAGTCTCATGAGTACTTTATTTTTTTGTGGTTAAATTGAACATATAGACCCATGTACTATTTTTGGCATCAAAGAGACTCGGCTTTTACTATTGTTACCTCTCAAGGTTTTCTTATTTAGAAGAATCAGCAAGACCCAGGCCCTGGATGATGCCCATGAGATACAAAGGAAGAAGGCATGTTGATCTAGATTGGAAAAGAAAACTCTCAATCCAGGGTCAGTCACTCTGTTCCTCTGCATTTCAGTTTTCTCACTTGTAAACCAGATTCCCAAGTATTAGACTGTGGGCCAGCTGCATCACCAGGGAAGTATTTGATAAATATTGATTTCTGGGTCCCATTCACAGGGATTCAGATTCTGTAGGTTTTGGGCAAGTGTTTGTGAAAGTTCCCCAGGTGATTTTTCTGCAGTGAATCTTTGTATAGCACTGGACTAAATGATTTTTAGCTAAGAGACAGTGCCATTTATTATCCAGGTTCACTTCTCGGAGGCTCAGGAAAATATATTTTTGTTAAAATTGGTAATTTTTACATACCAAAGTCTTTTATTTTTACTTTTTAAAATTTATTTATTTATTTATTTATTTATTTTTGGCTGCGTTGGGTCTTCGTTGCTGCGCACGGGCTTTCTCTAGTTGCGGCGAGCGGGGGCTACTCTTCGTTGTGGTGCGCAGGCTTCTCACTGTCGTGGCTTCTCTTGTTGCGGAGCATGGGCTCTAGGTGCGCAGGCTTCAGTAGTTGTGGCACGTGGGCTCAGTAGTTGTGGCTCACGGGCTCTAGAGCGCAGGCCCAGTAGTTGTGGTGCACGGGCTTAGTTGTTCCACGGCATGTGGGATCTTCCCGGGCCAGGGCTCGAACCCGTGTCCCCTGCATTGGCAGGCGGATTCTTAACCACTGCGCCACCAGGGAAGCCCCCAAAGTCTTTTAAAATGAGGGTCTTGCATGTAGCAGGCTCAAAGAGTTGGCTTCATGTTTATTACATTCACAAATGAGGCCTGTGTTATTTGGAATGGGTTTTTTTTAATAGTAATAAAAGTAATGGCTAACACCTCATAGTAGTTTTACTAAGCTTAAAATTTTTTCACATATTGTATTCAGTATTCACTTTTACAAATGAGAGAACTGAGGCTTCCAGATTGCCCAAAGTCATAGCCAGGAGCATAGCCAGAATTTGTTCTTATATCTTCTAAATCTGAAGGCCATGATATATTCAATTCCTCAATAACTATCTTGTAGCCTATGACTGGTACAGTAGGGCTTCTAGTCTTTATATGAAATGGAACTACATTTTTTTTCCACAAAGCTTTTCGATTCTTAAGATAAGAAGGCTAGGACTTTCTATTGTAAGACAGCTGAAAGGAATGGATAGGATAATGCTGCTGAAGACTTTAGTATGCCTCTAGCAATTTATACAAACTTTAAAATAATGTGCTAGGCTTGGTGGAAGAAACTGACTTGAGAATCACTGGTTTAAAATTTGTGGCCTTACAGGTAGATACTGATCTACATGTTGAGGATCTCATTCTATGATACTGATTCCACTTCCCCTGCACTCCCCCAAAGACCATATTTCCCCCTCAGTCCTCCCTATTTTAATAAATGGTATCACAAGCAACCTAGTTGCACTAGCCCCAAGCTAAGGATTTGATTCCTTTTACCCTCACTCTGCTTCTTAATTCTTATTCATCACTAGGTCCAATTGGCTCTATGTCCAAATATAGCCTAAAATTTTCCATTTTTCTCCTCCTTCCTTTCTCCATCTTCCCTAATCCACCTTAAATTAGATCCCTTAAAATCTCTTTTATAAACTGCAATAGCCTCCTAAGTGGTCTCACAGATTCTTCTCTTGCCCCCCTCTCCCCCTGTAATCCTTTCTCCTCACTCAGCAGAGAGATCTGTTTTAAAATGTAAATCCCATGTCACTCTCCTACTTAAAACTCTGCAATGAATTGCCATTTCATTTGGAATAAAATCCAAACTCCGTAAGGCCTTTGGCGATTGAGTTTCTCCTTGTCCCTCTCACCTCATCTCCTCTCATTCTGAACGATGTCTCACCACACTAGCCACACTGGACTTGTGTTGGCTCCTTGAACACTTAAGCTTAGTCATGCATCAGAACCTTTGCCACTTCTTTTTACCTCCGCAGGGAATGCACTGCCCCAATGTGTTCTTTTAAAAAAAAAAAAAATTTTTAATTAATTAATTCATTTATTTATTTTTGGCTGTGTTGGGTCTTCATTGCTGCGTGCGGGTTTTCTCCCTAGTTGCGGTGAGCAGGGGCTACTCTTTGTTGCGGTGCGCCAGCTTCTCATCGCGGTGGCTTCTCTTGTTGCAGAGTGCGGGCTCTAGGCGGATAGGCTTCAGTAGTTGTGGCACGCAGGCTCAGTAGTTGTGGCGCATGGGCTCTAGAGCACAGGCTCAGTAGTTGTGGTGCACGGGCTTAGCTGCTCCACGGCATGCGGGATCTTCCCAGACCAGGGATGGAACCCATGTCCCTGCATTGGCAGGTGGATTCTTAACCACTGTGCCACCAGGGAAGTCCCCCCACAACATGTTCTTAAGTCTAGCTGCTCTCTTCACTCACATATTAGTTTGAATATCTTTAGATATCACCTGTCTTCCTCCTAGAGACCTTCTCAAATAAACTCCAAGTCACTAACCTGTTTGTTTTCTTTGGAGGACTCAGAGGGACCACACTGTAATATACATAAAATGTTTTAGAGTAGATTTTGAGATCCAAGGATAAGTTAGTTGAAGTTGCACCCCAGGTGCAGATAGCATTCTAATCAAGAATTCACTCTCCCTGAGGAGGGTGGGAGGCTGTTAGCTAACACTGTACAGAAAGGCCACACTCCAGAGGGGGCTACTACAAGCACTTCAGCTATCTTTATCTCTGATAAAGATGCTGTGCTAATTAGCATTGTGAGTGTCAAAAGTGGATTTTTATTGGTGAAATTAGCACCTCAGTAATTAGCACAATGAATGCTAGAAATGGCCTCTCACTGGTAAAATTAAAGATGAATATGTCAAAAACATTTTGGTTGTGTCCCCCAATCTTGGCATGAACAAGGTTTAGAAAACTAGAAAACACTTTCTTCTTAGGATCAGAATACAAAGCTTGATCTTGAAATCTTCCAGGTCTAGCCACTGGTTTTGAAGACTTCTGATTGCCTAATGCTGACCATGAGGGCCGCAGAATCCTGACTCTGCAATATTGTCATATCCATCTTGAGGGAACCAACATGTAAGATGTTGGTGGGAATACGTAACAGGAAAGAGAGGTGGCACCCCATCAAGCCACAGAACAGGTTTTATTAACTGTGGTATGCCTGTTTGCTAATAAATTTTATTTAGTAAAGCCTTTATGTGTGGTAGTATTCAGTACGAGACTTGCTTTCATTTATAACTTAACAGCAGAGTTGTAGAGGGAGTAGCACACCCTCATTTATCTCAAAGCTTGTTATAGTAACTTATTTACAAAAAACAACCCACGACTTGTGCATACCAAATGGACTTTGGTTTAGAAGAATTAGTAGATATAATTCACTTGCATATGTATTTGTTTACCTGTTTAGTACCTATCCCCCTACCCCCCATCCCATGTAAATCTCCCAAGAACAGGGGTCTTAGGTGATCTCTTCCCAGAGCCTGGGACCAAGGAGGCACTATTTCAGTCATTCAATAGCTATTTTATTTTTCTGAAAAGAGAATAAAGGGAGGGGAAGAAAAAAAGGTAAAAAGAATAGAACAGAGAAACAGGAATAAGGGAACTTGGAGAGAAGGATGAAGAATAGGTATATGGAGAGGAAGTCAACAGAGGAGTCTTAGTCTTAAACAGGCAATGGGGAAAAGTAGTAGAGTTATGCTCTTTCTTGGAATACTGGCCCTGTGAGATGTTATGAAGAAAAACATATTTAGTGGTTAAATAAGATTGGTAAGGACTACAGAAACCTCTCCCTCACATACCCACAATGCACAGGAGCATATTAAAGGCTCTGAGAGGCATTTTAGGGAACACACACACACCCCAAAATGCCTTGTTAATTTTGTTTTACCCAGTATTTCCCAAACTTATTTGAGCACGGGGCTCTTTTTTCTCTGTGACATTTATTAACAAGCTTTGAAAAAGGCTTTAGAAAAGCATAAGGGATGGTTAGGAAACTGACAAAGAAAATACCAGTGCTTTCGTTATCCTGTGAAGCTAGTTCTGGGGCAAGAGTCTAACCTTCCCTTCCTGTGCACCTCATGCATGGCAAGCATCTGCAACTGGGTTCTGAAGCAACCAGGGAAACAATGCTCCATCTACTTCTACCTTCTGACCCACCCTTCACCTAGAGAAAGGAAGATGGACTGAATGGCCGAACCTTCCTGAAGCAGGAATACTGCGAGATAACTAGGAGCAATCATGCACTGAAAATCGGATATGAACGTGCTACCCAGTGTAGCAGAAAAAAATGAACCCATGAGAGTTGCCAGTACAGTGAAACCCACTTACTACATCCTTTTAAAGATCAGCCTAATGCTCACACATGCTCAATGCTTCCTTTCCTTGGCCCGAGGAGGAATATTAAGAAGGTGTTTCACTTTAGTAAGGTTCATGAGTTTATGGCCTTGAGAATGCCCTTGAGAATAAACTCTAGGGACTGAGAGAAAGGAAAAGAAAAGCTGATTTTAATGGATTTTGTCTCTAACTCTTTTCCATAATACTGCAACTAAAACATATGAATTGGTTAAATTTTCTAAACTTAGTAACTGCCAAAGAGAGATGACTATTTTCCTCCTTTTATTATTTTTAGTTAACTAAAAATCAAATCATGTCAGAGAGTTAGGCAAATACATTTTGGGAGAGATTCCTAAAACATAAACACTCCAAAATGCATACAACTACATTGCTAATTGTTTGACTAACAGAAGGGACATATGAACCTTTGCAAAGGTAAAAAATAACAAAGGGAGCATGCTCTTTTTCACCGCTTGAACTTCACATGTGCTTTCTTTCAACTCAGAATTCTTTGGTCTCAGTTTTGCCATTTATCCTTCAGTCTTCAGTTTAGATGACATTTACTTTGGAAAGTGTTCCCTGAGCCACCTACTAGTCTAAAAGAACCTGATCAGGTGCTCTCATTGTAACTTCCTTTATCACCCTTGGTCATGTATTTAATTGCCCATTTACCACTAGATTATAATCTCTAAGATGACAGGGGTCACATGTATCTCATTTTGTTCATTGTTTAGTCCCCAGAGTTTAATGAATTGTCTGGAAGGAAATAGATGCTTAATAATTGGCTGGTTAATACAGTTTCTTTTTCTTTTTCTTTTCTTCTTCTTTTTTCTTTTTTTGGCTGTGCGGCTTGTGGGGTCTTAGTTCCCTGACCAGGGATTGAACCCGGCTCTTGACAGTGAAAGTCTGGATTCCTAACCACTGGACAGCTGCGGAATTCCCCAGTTAATATAGTTTTGGTTTAACTAGAATATAACCTACATTTTGATATCCAAAATTGCATTCAGGGAAACCTACATCAGCATAAATATTAACTCCATGTTCATATATATTAGCAATCATAGTCACTCAGAGAAAGATATATTCCTGGGATTGGCTCTAGGGTGATTCAGCCAGAATACAAAGAGAAGCTCAGCTTAAGAATTATGGACATTAGAAATTAAAGACTTAAGAGATGAAGTTTCTGAAGTAATTTTGAGTTTTGGAAGTTCACAGAAATGATTCACTTCACGAAAGGATTGCTTTTGGTTATTAAGTCAAAATTAGATGATTGAGAGACATTTCATTGTTTAAGATGTTTGCTTCATCAAAAGGTACCAGAGTTTGCTTTGAGGTTTTCCACAGACATGATTGTAGAGGTCAAGTACTTATGTGAAAGCCACAGATGAATAAGCAAGTAGATGAAAGATAGGTTATACACACACAAAAACACACATACCCCTTGCCCCCCTTCCCCTCTGAAGTTGTGTTTCTTTAGACTTTCATTTGCATGTGTGTTTGCATGGCTATGTTAGTGTATATGTGTGTGAGGGACAGGGATAAAAAGAAAGAAAGAGAGAGCTGGAAATAAAAAGGAAGAAAGAAAAAAAGAAAAAAGAAAGGAAGGAAGCAAGAAAATAAAGACATAGGATGAGAGCAAAAAAATCGAGTTCATAGCCAAATTCTTGTGTTCCTGGTATAAATAAATTAATGAAACAAAAACAAACAGATCTTGGATTGATATAAGCTAAATTGAAGCCTGTGTGTGTGTATGTGCTTACGTGTGTGTGTGTTTGCGTGTGCTTAGGTAGGGGTCATTTCCTGGTAGTCTACTGTGTTCATTGGCCTTTATATGTTGCATCAGGTGTCTATAATCTCCTCTCTACAAATAAAATAATACTAAAGCAATTTGCTGATGACCAACACTTGGTCACACATTACAGAAAGATAAAATGAAATGAAATAATTTGGAATTTTGAGTGTAATTGGTTACAATGTGGCAAATAAATCTTTACTGGCCCATCAGAATTATACAGAAAGGTTTCAAAATAGCAAAAAACACAAAAATCAAAACCAAGGATGCACAGGGTAAGAATTTTGAAAGAGGAGTAGTCTCATATAGAATATGGATGATGCTGGGACAGGAGACGAGCAAAACTATATGTGGGAGAGAATAGAATCAAGGGAAGAGGGGAGAATACACATTTTTGAAAGTCAAGTCTCCGAATGCTCAGTTTGATTTCAGTACAAACTATCTTCACTTTATTCTAAATAAAGCTGCTTGAGCATGTGGAGAGGTACAAAAGAAGGAATAGAAAGACAGAGGAGCTCATGACAAGCTATAAATCTTGATGCTTAAATTGAGTGGGGGGAGTTGAGATAGTACAGTACAGAACTTGTTAAAAAAAAGTGACAAATGGTGTTTCCATTTGTGAAAGTCATTTACAATTGGCCATTAATAAAGGAGTTGGAAGAAGGGGAGCCTCTTGCAGAATTTCCAAAATTTCAGTCATCAGATTTAGCCTATTTCATTTAATTCCACTTAACAGCTTAGAGTTGATGTTATTCAAATATGTATAAGGTCTCAAATGGAAAACATTTTGGTAATTTGCATGGCTATTTTCAAGACTGCAAAATCTAATCATCACAGACAATAGAACCAGACTGTCGGCAATGGAAATAAGGGACAAAAATGACTGATGTAAATCAGCCCTTGAGAAGTTAGGTTTCTCCCAAGATAACCCAAATCAGTGCAATGCCCTTGCTCACAAAGCTGATGCTCACAGAAGTAGCTAGAGAAACTCCAAGTCCTGCCTGGGGCCATGGTCCACGCACCACGCACTCTCCCTATGGTGTTGTCCTTCCACAGTGAGGAAATAAACCTTTTCATCTTGATGAAGAAGAGTCTCAACTTGTTTTATTACTTGGGGCTTAGTTTAAACTCCTTTTCCTTTAAGTGTCTTTGGGGTGACTGTTAGATTCCTTGCTCTCTTGATAACCTGGAGATCCACTGGGTACTATAATTATTATAATTGTGGGCCATAACTGTCTTGTTTTGGGGCCAACTGCTCTTCTCACTTGAATAATAGAGTTTGTCAATGGGTACACATAAATCACAGACAGGATGGTTTTCCCTCTTCCTGACTTGACAAACAACAAGCACATTTAGAATTCAGCCTTGTAATTAAGCAGGGCCCAATCTCCACAGGCAGGGCTGATACAAAAGGATATGCAGCCTGGGGGAAGGGCTCTTTGTGTTGACCTTGGATGGCAGGCATTACAGCATCTGAGGGAATTGCTGCCCCTCCGCTGTCCTCATCTGTGACCCTAAATCATACACAAGGTTTATGTGGTTAGTGGGACACTGTGCACTAAATTTGGAGTGAAAAGACCTGAGGCTCAGTTTCATCTGTAAAATTTCCTATCTTGGCAGTTGAAATGAGGCTATATGCAAGTGCTTTGTTATCTACTTTAAGGAAGAACCAATTGGTGATAAAAATGAATACACTTTGGGGACTTCCCTCGTGGCACAGTGGTTAAGACTCCGCACTCCCAATACAGGGGGCCTGGGTTCCATCTAGATCCCACATGCATGCCTCAACTAAGAGTTCACATGCCACAACTAAGGAGCCCATCTGCTGCAACTAAGGAGCCTGCCTGCCGCAACTAAGACCCGGTGCAACCAAATAAATAAACAAGTAAATATTAAAAAAAAAAAAAAAGAATACACTTTAAGTCTACTTCAAAGTATGTGGGTGTGCATTTATACACTTGCCCTCTGTGTTGTGGATTATAACAGGGGTACTTTTTCATTGTTTCTCCCTCTTTCCCCTATCAAAGAACCTGGAGCTCTCCAATGCCAACCACACATGGCTCAGCTGACTCCTAATAAGCTATGTTCTCTACCTGAAGATGTTGCTGCGGCCACTCTCTCAGCATTGAAAGATGTGATTTGACTCGTCACCTGGACCCTCATAGAGGGTCCCGTCAATAGGGTGACCAACTGTCTTGATTTGCCCAGGACTGTCCCAGTTTTTAATGAAAAATTTCCATCCCCAACTCCCTTAGTCCTGGGCTTCATTGCTTTTCAGTTCTTTGTACTCACTCAGGAAAATTCAACTACATGAGATGGTTGCTCACAGTTGGCACTGTTACCTGTTGCTCTGACAATTTGCTTTGATATTAGCTATTTATTTAATTCTGTTGGAATGCAACTTGTTCTTACCTTTGTGCTATGCTCTAACCCAAGAGTTTTCAAGCTGTATCTCACTGAACTCCACAGATAGTCCTGCATGGGAAGTTGAGCACAGAGAGCTTCAGTTCCCTTCCCACCATTACAACCAAAGTAGCTCCTCCACATTCTGTTTAAATATTGGGTTCTATGTAAGACTGACCACTAAAAAGATGAGCCATAGCCCTACCAAGTAACTTTATTTAGACTTCAATAAATAAGTCATACTGCATTTAAGAAAAGGGGAGGTGTAGGACTTGCCTTTGATAGAATAGCTTTTGCTTTTTCCTTTTCTTCTGCTGGGGATAAAAATTACTGCTTGTAGTAGTAGACTACTGACTAGTAGTCAAATATTGATAAATATAAAATATTTTCCCCAAATATCCTTTCTTCCTGAGCATCTTTCCCATTTTCTGATAGCACAAATTACCATATGTCCACATGTGAGCATTACTCAGAATGCTGGAGGTTGATTAATGGATGGGATTGTGAAATACAAGCAAACAACTGAAAAAGCACGCAGTTTCAAATTTTTTTTTAGTATGTCAGACATGTATGGTATCCTGTGGGTTGGCCTGGGCATTTGCATATAGACCTGGTACGATTATAGGTTGTAGCCACAGTTTTTCGAAAACAAGTAATTATGTATTATAATGCACATATCATCACACACACATTGTCTTTGGAAAGGACCAAACCTTGAGCTAGAACCTGTAAGGGAAGCAGGACAAAGTGCTGAGGTTAAAGAACATGGCCAATTGAGATTGATGAGAATTTCTTGGGTTTGGGTTATGAGAGGCCTAAATTTAGGTGAGGTTTGGAGAGAGGACATAAATATTTCAGGTAATAGGAAAATTGTTTTAATGAAAATTCAAAGAAGTAGGAATAGTCATTTGTAACATGAAAGAGCAAGAGTGACCTAGGGTTAAGTCTTTGATTCTGTTTATCTTTCTACTCATTTATTAACGTCCAACCATCATGTGCTAATATGTTAATATCAGCCTTCCTCACTTTACCACCAACTATTCCTGCACTCTCTCATTCTGCTGGTTTCTGTCTGTTGGTCATTTTATTTTTAATCTCTCAAATTTACTGTTTTTTTAACTAAAAAAATTCAAAAACTATATATTGAGAGATATTGGTTTGAAGCACACAAAAAAAGTAGGTCTTATTTATATGTGTGGATTCTACATTAAAGTTAAAATTTAGGAAAACTGCCTTGCTGATGCTCTCAGCCTCTTCAGTCCTGTCACCCAGGCACTCTCTTTTCTCATAGCATCATCTCTTCAACTGTTTCCTCTTCCCTTTTCCTCTCATTCTTCCTCTTTTTTTTTTTTTTTAACCTAAATATAAATATAAATATGGCTCTGATGCTCACTAAAGTGTTATATGGCTTTTTCCTTCCAGAGCAGGACAGTGAGAAATAATGTCTAAAATATGAGAGGGTCACTATTGTCATACACATTTGTGGAATGATGAGACACATCTGAGGAAATCTGTGAAGGACATTATTAACTGGCAGAGATTGGCCACATTCCCAGATGAAACTAGATTATTTCGGTGCCTTTCCTGGTGCTGCATTCTGTCAGTTCTTAAATTTTCTCTTTCATCTATTCCCCCCCCCCCCCCCCCCCAGCAAACCTGAGGAGTTGTCCTGGACAGAAATAAAACGGCCTTTTTGTCAGGTTATGCTTCCCACAAGGACATGGGGAAAAAGGGTTGTATGTGAATGTGCTAATATGATTCTAAGTGCTTTCAAACCGTTCTGTTTAATTCTTTCTGTGGCATGTAATTCCTGAGGGACGTGCACCAAATTGATAAGCTCAGTGCTAAAGTGAACTGTCTCGTCTAGTCCCCAGGAGCCTCTGACTGAAGTGTCAAAATACAATTGTGCACCAGCGGTATTGCTGTCCCGTAGAAGAAACACTTCAGCACGCTATTGACACCACAAGCAAATTAAAAGACTCACTAAAGTTAACATTCTCGTATTATAACAACATCTCCTATAAATTATTAAAGCCTACACAATTTATTACCCATGTTAGGGGGGAGAAAAAAAAGCAAGTTGAATCATGAGCCATGCTACTTAATGATTTATTTTTTTTGGTCTTCAACGTTTTGAGGTTTATAAATCATCCTGCTCAACTCTACACTGCACCAAGGAAAAAAGCAGTTGCTAGTCATGCCCTTCTCTCACCAATGATCACTTACATACAAGGTGGAAGCATACTCATTATTTTAGCATCTATCAGCAGCCTCTGTGTTTCAGACTGGCTGTACATTTCATTACTATAATGCTTAAGCACGGCATTGAATGGTTATGATTTAAGGCGTTAGATGACAGATCTAAGCCTTTTCAGAAATAAATATTAACCTCATTATTTAAGCAGGGAGACCAAACTGACTTGTTTTCTGTCTCAAGGCTTCTAAGAAAATCAAGATTTACTTAGAAATCTTGTGCTGTAAAGTCGGTCCACCAAGCTCACCATTAGTCTATCTTGATTGTATTTCATGTTTTTAAACAAATAAATATATTTTATTCTACTCTGAGTGGTATGTTTTATCTCTGGCTTTGCAATTGCGTGGGCTTTAATAATTTATAGGAGATGTTGTTATAATATGAGAATATTAACTTTAGTGAGTCTTTTAATTTGCTTGTGATGTCAGGTGTGTGCTGAAGTGTTTCTTCTACAGGACAGCAATACTGCTGGTGCACAATTGTATTTTGACACTTTAGTCAGAGGCTCCTGGGGACTCGATGAGACAGTTCACTTTAGCAGTGACTTTTATCTCTAGCTTTGAATGACTTGGGCAAATCATTCAAATTCAGAGAGACTGTTTCCTAATCTATTCAATGAGTATACTGTATTAAATAATCTCTAAATTATCTTCCAGATTTAAATTCTGGTAGTCATAGCATATAACTGCAAATCAGCAGTGATTTCCACTGCTGGTGGAGCTCCTGAGAGCCCTGTGAATATCTGCCTCGGGCATCGCTCTGCCTTTGCCTTAAATTAGTTCTAAGAAGCCTGGGGTTGCTGGGCCTTTCTGCCCCTTTCTGTTTGTGCTGGCCATAGAGAAGGAGGAAGATTTCAAGAGGAAATGAGCTACTCTTGAAAAGAATAAGAAGTTAGAGATGGGCTAGGACCACTGAGAGTCTTTTAGAAATGATGGGCGAATGTTGTTAAAATTCTAAAAAGATCCTCTGGGTTTAGTTTGTAACTCAAGGTCTCTGGTGACGATTTGGTCTGACTTCTTTGCTTGTTTATCCGTGAACCTTAATGAGAAGCCTCTAGTCTTGGCACATTCCCACCCCAGACTGGAGTTCCCTGGTGTACAAACACTGATCTGTGCTCTGGAACAGTCACCAGCATGTCAGATTTTGAAAATAGTTTCACATTATATCACTGTCCTAAAGTTAGTGGTAAAATAAACACTCAAAAGTAAACTAAAATGGCATGTAAATACAAGTTGTTTTAATACAGTTTCTCTTGTAAAGGCAATTTGATACTCATACTTCTTAGGAATAAAAATAATAGACATCAATAATGCATGGACTACACATTTAATTTGCTTTGCAGAAGTAAACAAACATGCCTGCATGTTTTATATGAAGTCACAAAACTTGGGAAATGTAGTTTGAACTTTTAAAATGTATTATTCTAGATCACATTTGATAAATTTGCATCAGTATCCCAGTCTCTGATGTCACCTGGATGGAATTCTGTTTTTTCTTTCACTGATAGAAAACTTTAAGGACATCATTTAAGCTTAATCACTCAGTTTTCTCATCTGAAAAATGGAGACAGAAATCCTTAGTCATTTCATAGGGCTGACGTGTGACTAAAAAGAGATAATGTATTTGTGAAAGTTCATTTTTAAACAAACTGTATAGGAAAAAAAGTTATTGTTTTGATTTTAACTAATCTGAATAATGACTAAACCCAATGGAATTGTCCATTTCTAATCTAAGTATAAATGTGGAGTTTCACTCATCTCCTATAAACACCTTTCTGAGATAACATTTACACTTTCCTCTCCCTGTTTGAAGAGATTATGGAGTGGGGGTGGGGGGATGCAAGGTATAACTTTTACTTTCTACCTTCCAGAAACTATACCACGTTCCAGAAATCTTACAACACAGAGTGGCCAAGGCTGATAGTTTTACAACTTGCCTTCTGATTAAATTCTGCAACTATGTGCCAGGCCCTTGTTCACACAGCCAGATGGAAAAGTGTACTAAGGATTTACTATACATAGGAAATGATTTTCCTGCGTAGGTATCTTTTCCCCCAAGTTTTTGAGTGTTGGGATGTGGTAAGGATGGGGTATACTTGGGAAAGTTAAGTTCAAGCATTTGGTGCCTGAGATTTTTGTACAATCAGATATTTGACTTATTGTAGAGTTGCAGGATAATACCCCATTGTGGAACAAAGGCTTCAGCAGGCTTTGCTAAAATGTAAGGTCCCCTCTGCTGATTAGATAGAATCATTGAACCTTATGCTACCCAATATATACAATGGAATCCATAAGCACCCTCCTAAGAGGGAAGGCATTTAGATGAGATCTTTAAGACTTAGGTATTGTGTACCATGAATGAACATGAAAGGCTGGTTGGCATAAGTAGCCATTCATTCTGTCCGCAGCATTAATTGAAAACTCAGGGGTGCATAAAGCCCCATTCTCATTTATTGAGTAAGCCAAAAGAATACCTTCACATCTATATGCAAATATTTCGCAACTGTGAAAACCCACGACTACTGATGAGTGAGTGATGCTGATGTGAAGAGGCTGTGAAGTGGTGATACATACACGTTGGCTGTGACTTTTCCACATAATCTGTGCTTAACCACTTGTGTATCATAATTTTCTGCAATATACATGTCCTTTAAATGTATTATGGCACTTGTAAATACTAAAATTTGTTCCGGTGTCCTTGCCAAAATGCCTCCAATTGGACTGAAAACCTTGGCAATGTATTTTGGCAGGCTATTGGTATGTTTGCTATGTAAAGGATCATGTGTTGATATTTCTTTGCATTCTATAAAAGCTGCAGGTTTTGAATAATTTTATTATACATATAGGGTGAATAAATCTTCAGTTGCCGCTAAGACCTTTTCAAAGAATACTTTTTCGTGTTTTAGTACATTCTCTCCTCTCCCTCCTAACCTATACTTTGAGCACAAGTAATGCCATCGATTTTACTGTATCCGGCAATCTCTGGAACCCTCAAGGGCCCAGTTCCCTTCCTGGCCTTGCCTAGACTAGCTGCATGGCGTTGGGTTGATAAATCGCTAACCTTGCTGAGCTGTCCTGCCCCACCCATATTCCCTCAGCATTCACCTCTGCACCCTGAACACCACCGATGGTGAACACCTGTGACTCTGGGACTTAGAACTTTTATTCTGGCTCCGATAATATGCTCAGTTTACAGATAAAGCAAGGTGGAAGCATCCTAGAGTTGTTATCTCTAGAGGCCAACTTTAACCAAAGATGGATGGGGAGTTGGTAGATGAACACTCTTTTTTTTTGCCCCTTGGTTGGGCTAATACTGAGTTGTGTTCTACACCATCCTTAAGAGTCCCCCAGCAGGACTGAGCTCCTCTTGCCAAACTGGAAACTGTCTTGAAAATGCACTTTTTATTGGCTTTCTTCCATTCCCTGTCTCATTCTTCACTCCCTGACAGTGTTTCCTGGGATGAGCTCCCAAATAAATTACTTGCACTTGAATCCTTGTCTTAGAGTAAACTTCTGGGGGAACCCAATCAAAGTAGTTAAGTTTCTCATGTGTAAAATGGAAACGATAATACCTGCCTACCTCTCCACATGGTTACTGTAAGGATCAAAGGAGATAATATATGTACAAATGCTTTGAAAACTGTGAAACACTAAATAAATTCACACGTTTTAACTATTGTTACTGCTGTTGCTATTGTGTTTTTCAAACTTTAATTTATGTGTACAAAATATCTGCAAATATAATTCTTACCTGTGAGCTAAGAAGAAAAATATCTGAAAGTTAGAATGTAAGATAGGAAGTCACCGACAAAGGGTAGAGAATTAGCACCACAGGATGAAGAGAACTTTTCAACTACTACTGTAATACCACCCAACACCCACATAACCCTCTCCCCAAAATGACACATGTCAAAGACAAAGGATTAGAAAAGAGACCACTGGCTTTCTCTATTGTCATTTACATTTCTAGGGAAGAATATCTTTCCATCTTTTCTTTGTTTGGAAGGTGCCTTTTCATTATGTTAAATTCACAGGGCAGGGACTCAATTTAAATTCTTATTTTGTGAAGTGCTTTAAAACATTAATCATGTTATTCAAATATTCAGAAAGATAAGGCAAAACTATCTTACTGACCAAAAACAGCCAGGTGGGTCACAGACAGAAGGAAGAATTTAAATAGCAGCAGTTTTACAGATAGTGTCTGCTAACCATCTAAAATGCAAGTTGCATATTGAGGCAGAGAATTAAACCTGTGTCTTACCCCCTAAATAAAAGCAGATGTGTGTGAAATTTTTCAGGAAAAAAAAAATTGTCAAGCCAGAGGTTTTTGTTGTTTAATATACTTTTACCACCTTACTCAGAAAACTGTCTTAAAAAAAAAAAGAAAAGTAAAAATCTACGCATTCTGGAAGCAAAATGGGGGAGAAGATGAAAACTCAGATAAAGAACTGTGGTTGGTGATATATTTAATGGTCTAAAGAGATATGAAAGCAAGTGCCAAAGCAATACATTCATATCTCAGGATCATGTAATTTTATATTGCCAACTCAACGAGTTTTATTAACTGAATGAAGAGCTGAGAAGTTCACTTCAGTTTTTGTCACACTGCAATTTTCTTAGATATTAATCAATTGTGACCGCATTTGCCCCAGAACTGAATATACCACAGTGCAAATTTAGTTTTAGCATGTGGTTGACAGCCATGTTGAAATTATGATCTTTTGTAATTGTTAACAATTTTTGTGAAATTTATCACACTTATAGCAGTTAGAGGGGTACGACTGCACAGACTGAGGTCTGTCATTAGAGTCTGTCATTAGGCCCTAGCAAAATATTCTTGAGATGTTAAAAAAGGGATAGTTTTTGAAATCTTGTGGCTATCTAAATGCTTTTACTCCCATTTTTCCTGGGAGGTTACAGTTAAGAATTTTTCTCTGTATTTGTTCCCACAGAAGCTGTTGCTAATCTTCATTCATATACTGACTGACTCTCTTTGCGATCCTTGGTTCTTAAAAAGTTCTTATTACATTTCTCACTTTTAAACCACATTTGGGCAATCACTTTTTTTTTTTTTTTTTTTTTTTCCTGCTCCCATAATATGTAGCTGATGCTGCTAGAACAGCACTTGTCATCCTGGATTATAGATAGTTGCTGAAGTGGCTGTCCCCTGCATTAGACTATGAGTTCCCTGAAGGCAGTAGCCACCATTTCATTTTTGCATTCTTAGCACATTTAGTCGGTGCTCAAAAAGTGTTTGGTGATTGAATCAAATAGACACAGTGCAGTGTGTTGATATTTAATGTGTTTGCTGGTTCATATGACACCAGTTGTTCCTTACTATGTTCTACATAAGTCCTATTAAAAGAATGAGTTGATTTGTTTGTTTTAGAATGAGTTTTTAAACCAGAAAGGCATAATCATATTTGGGTTGAAAATAATTTAGTTCTCCGATTTATCTTTCAAAAGCTGTTGGTTGTTCAATGGCTTATTGATTTTAAATATTTTCTCTCTGAAGAGCAGGATTTCAAAAGATTTCCTTTTTTTTTTTTTTAAACAGACTTTTACATTGCCAAGGAAAAGGCATAACAGGTAAGACAAATCTTTTACCGGGTAAGTGTGAAAATTCCTACTACTTTGTGATTTGTTCAATTCAAGCCACTGATTTTAAGTAGTAAAAGGAATTGAATACATGTTTTAAAAAATCCCAACTGTTGAAAATTTCTATAATATAATCTAAAATAAATATACCAACTTAGCTTTCCCTTATAAAAAGGAAACTGGTAGGTTTAAAAACCATCTGCAGAATAAATATTTATGGAGCAGAATGACAACTTGACTTATCCAAAGCAGTGGCATACATTTTCTTAATGTTTGATGAAGCACTTCCAATTCTTCTATGAACTAAAGAAGAGTTTCATTAACTATTTTTGAAAGATAATGAGGCCATGATCCCTTTCAAGATGTTTTACTCATCAAATAATTGTGCTCTTTCTTCCAAATCTCCCTAGTTGCTTGGTTCCTATTTCCTTGTTTATTGAGCAGTGAGTTATAAAGATGAAGAGAAGAAGCAGACTATGGGGATCAGCTATATTTCATGTGGGTCCAACGTACAAATTCTTATTCTCTGAGCATTATTATAAATTCAAAAGTATTTTTATAAATCTAAAAGTTGGAAACTTGTAATTTCCTGAAGCACTGTGCATAAATATACAATAAACAATATTCTTTATGTGTGTCTATATACATAGTTGCAAATCTATATATGGAAATATGTACAATATTTTTGAACTCTCTAAAGGTTCTTGTTTATAGTCGGCCAAGCCAACAACATTCACAAAATTAAGGCATAATTTTACTTACCAAAGGTTGGAGGCTCTTGAAGTTTTATTACTAAAAGATAATTATCTCAGATGTGGATAGAGAAAACAAATTTTTTTCACGGCTTTGCTTATAAGCATAGGTACACTTCCAACTCTTTTTCTACAGACGGGACTCAAGAATATGGCTCTTTGCAGAATTTCCCTTGAGGTCTAGGAAAGAGACTTGCATTTTTACTTGAAAGCAGACTAACCTAATTCTAGTTTCTAGCATTCTGAGAGGCAGGACTAAGAGGAAATAGAGTTCATACTACACAATACAATTAAGTGTATATTAAAAAAGGTGTATTTAAATGTAACAGTAGATAAATGTAACAACAACAATAATAATAATAAAGTTAACATTTACTAAGTGTATGTTATGTACCAAGTACTGTTGTAAATACTTCTATGTATTAGTTCTTTTTCTTTCCCCACAGTGACCTTATGAGGTAGATGGTAGTATTAGCTCCATTTTACAGATAGGAAACTAAGACACAAAATTTTAGGTGACCTGCTGAAGTTCACACAGCTAATACGGGATAGAGTGGGATAGAATTTGAAGCAGTTGGGCTCTGTGATGATTGTTATTATACTATGTAATAGTGAGCACCAGATATGAGAACTTAGAGCTATTTGTTTTGCCTCTTGGTACTGCCCATGTTTTCCCAAACTGACATTCAATTTCATCCACTTTGACTATGTTGGTTCTAGTTATGACAAATGGGCTAAGGAAAGTGATAATCAGCAACACCTATAAAGTATATAACAAAAACTAACAGAAACTATTTTGCATCCTTTTAGACATCATTAATATTCTTTGTATTTTAATGACCCTATTTCCACCCCTTAGAAATTAATGAAAATGCTTCCAGGCTACTACTAATAAAGGTTTAATTGGGGTAAAAGGGCTACCCTAAGGGAGGAATAAGGAAGTACCCCTACCCCAGCTGCTGTGAGGGGTGGTCACTCACAGCTCACAGCTCACAGCTGCCCTCTTCTTCTGAGAAGAGAAGATGCTTTGCTTGGAATGTTCCCACACCAGGGCAGCCAGCAGCCAATGGTTAACTGATACATAAGCAGAATAAAAGGTCGTGCTTCCAGCCACCCCTTGTTCCAAGGGTGGATTGAACTATGGTGCTCCAGAGCTTCCCTTGGGACAGGCTCTCATAGTTTTCAGCTGAACATACATCTTTGCTTAACTTCTTCCCTTGCCCTTTTCAGTCTCCTTACTTCCACTTCTCCTAAGAGCATTCCCTCAATAAATCACGTTTATAAGAATCTTCTTCTTAGGTTCTGTTTTTAGGAAACTCAGGCCAAGATGGATGGTCCTGGAAGTGGTCCTAGGAAGCAGAGTCTAAGATGAGATTCTGGAGGTAGATGGCAATGAGGTTCCTGTGTCACTGGTGGTAGGTACGGTATTGGTGTATTTCCAGTCCCTGGCATTCTGTAGCAGTGTGATTATTATGATCAGAGTTCAGCAAACGATGACCTGTGGGTCAAATCCAGCTCATTGCTTTTTGTAAATAAAATTTTACTGGAGCACGTTCATTTATGCATTGTGAGACAGAGCTGAGTATTTCAGACAGACACCGCATGACCTGCAAAGCCTAAAATATTTACTCTTAGGTCCTCTCCAGTAAATGTTTGCCAACTCTAGGCTAAAATTTTCATCCATGGTGGTAAACTGGGTTGACATACTGCTGGAGGCAATGCCATAGTTAGTGTAATGTCTCCAGCTTTGAGAGGTATGGGGAAATTGGAACAATAAGAACTATGGATTTGGGTGACTGTTACTAAGTATCATAGATGCATTGAAGAGAGAAAAAGAGATGCTCTATTAGTTACTACTTCTGTGTAATAAATGATCACAAATTTAGCATCTTAAAACAAGACACATTATCTCCCTATTTCTATGGGTCAGGAGTTCAGGGATGGCTTACTGGGTCCTCTGCTGTAGGGTCTTTTAAAAGGCTGTAATCAAGATGTCATCCAGGGCAGGGGTCTCACCCAAAGGCTTGACTGGGAAAGTATCTACTTTCAAGTTCATGTGATTGTTGATAGGATTCAGTTCCTTGTGACCAGTTGGCTGCAGGCCATCCTCAGTTCCTTGCCACACAGGCCTCTCCAGTATGGCAGACTAATTCATCAAAACTAGCAAGAGAGGGATTCTGCTATCAAGAATGAAGTGAAAACCTTATGTAGCTTAATCACAGAATGACATCCCATCACTTTTGCCATCTTCTGTTGGTTAAAAGCAAGTCAAAAGGCTGGCTCATACTCAAGAAAGTGGATGATACAATGGTATAAATGCTAGGAGGCAGGGCTTACTGGGAGCTTTCTAACAGCCTATCTGCCACACAGGCTCAGATCTATTACTCAGCATTTAAAGCAAACTGTGGGAGTCAGAAAGACTCATTAGCAGCATTTAAAGAGACACTCATCTCTTTTAGCTAGAGGGCAAACAGATTTGAAGATCCGTCTCCCATCATCATCCTAAAAGTGGCAGAACTTTAAAGAAGGCTAAATTCTCAGCCTAGGCAAGTCTCCTAGGCCAAAGTCAGGGCCCTGGAAGAAAAAGAGTAGGATCCTGAGGATAGGAATATAGATAGATAGGAATATCTGGGTAGCTAAGAACCTTAAATCTGTATCTTCTCCCCAACACTTCTGGCTTGCAACAGTGGCTAGTAAGCCCCTTCCCTCTTATTGAAAAGGAGAGCCTCCTTGAAAACTATAAAGAAGTCTCAGATGAGGCAGGTTCATTACAAGACAATCCTCAGGATCTGTCTGTACTTTCCATTATGGGAGTCAGACTGATAATTGTGCTGTATCTCAGCATATCCTAACTAGGAAAGTAATGGCCTTTCCAGAGAGGAGATGAGTTTATATACTAATGAGTGCCAGGTGTTGGCTGATATGTATGTCCAAAGAGTATGCCTGGGAGTGGACCCTGAGGGTCCTGGACCAAGGTGGCAGAATGTAAAGCTATATGAACTGTTTACCAATATGGGGTTACTCTGTTGTGACAGAATTTAACACCCTAGGAAAGCCCTGGGTGATAGGTCTAACATAAGACTGGCATAGCTCTTGGTTGCTTGGAAAAGGTGATGGGCCACATGAAATGAAGTAGAGATCCCAGTCCTGTAGTAATGTAGTAAATGACTCACCCAGTGGTCATTTACCTAGTCCTTGAATGTATAATTGATTGGACCTATTAGAAGTTGGTAGAATTCTATCATTGTTTTCTTGATTGGCTATCGTATTAGCAAAAGCCAAGTGGAAGTCCTTGAAACTGTCTCCTCTGCCAAGTTAGTACATCAAAATCAATGATCACATTCTGAGTAAAACTGCACAGAGTGGATGCACTCTCAGAGATTTAAAGGATGCAGGGGTGACGATCTCCATCATATCCCCATGTAAATTCACCAGTCTAGATGATACACAAACTAGATGAATCGAGGTGGATGACAATGGACTACTGTCAGTTTAGCCACGTTGTAGTTTCAATAGCGGCTGCTGTGCTGTATTCGATATATGCACGAGGCAAGTGACCTGGATACAAGGTTTTGGTTATTATTCTGGCAAACATGTTATTTTTAATACCCATTGAGAAGGAGGATCCGAAGCAGTTTCTATTCATATGGATGAACAACAGTGGTCATGTTCTTTTCTCAGTGTTACGTTAATTCTCCAGCTCAGGCAAAATACAGTCTGAAGGGACTGAGACTGTCTGGACATTCTGCAGAGCATCATACTTACATAGTCTATGAGTAACATCATGTTAATTGGACCAAGGAACTCACTTTATGGCAAAGGAAGTATGTCAGTGGGCACATGACCATGGACTTTACTGGTCCAACCACACTGACACAACTAAGGCACCAGCTTAGAGAGGATAGTCTGTGAGGATGGGTACCATCTTTCAGGGCATTGTATTCACTCTCAACAACAGGTATATGGTCCTCTCTCCCCAATAGGTAGCATACATGAGTTCAAGAATTAAATGGTGGACATAAGACAGACTCCAGTCACCATCACTTCCAGTGATCCATCCTTGTAACTTTAGGTTTTGTGAGTCTAGAGGTCCTAGGTCCAATGAAGGGAAACTTCCACCAGGGGATAGAGTAAGGGTCTCAGTAAACTTAAAAGCTATTGCCAGATTACTTTGGGCTCCTTGTGCTAGTAGACTAGCTGGCACACACAAAAAATTACTCTATTGGTAGGGAAGTTGACCTTCTTACTGATGAAGGGGCAGCAGAGATGCTACATGTGAGAGGGAGGGAGCAGTGCGTTTGCCATTCAGGTGATCTTTGGGACATATTTTGGTATTACCATGCCTTGTTTAACTGTAATGGGCAAGTACAGCAACCACAACCTGATTAGGGCATGGTAACCTGGCGCTCAGACACCTTAGAGAGGTTGATTTGGTTCACCCCTCCCCGCCCCCAGGCCAGGCACTTAGACCTGCCGAAGTACTAGCTCATAAGGAGGAGCATGTAGAAGGATGATGAAGGAGAGAGACGGTGACTATGTTATGGCCTAGGGACAAACTGCTGCAGGAGAAGCTGTAGTTTGTTCTGCTATCCTTTCTCTTATGCATGAGTCCAGAAAACACTATACTATACTAAAATACTATACTAACCAGAATCCTGAAGCAGCTGTGTCTGGAAAGAGAAAACTTAATGTAAGAAGCAAGTGGGTCTGAGCAGTGCGAGGGGTGGACTGCCGTGTTGTTGATGTTTCTCCCATCCACTGGTTGCTGTGAATGTTTGGCTGCTAACAGCTCATGGCTACACCCTTCCCAAAGATCTGCTCTCAGTTGAATAGTGCCAACTAAGCAGAAAATTCCTCTCCCTGGAAATAAGAGATGTTAATCCTATGGTACAATTTATGTTCAAGATTTCCCCAAGGCACCAGGCTAAGCTAAAGCTAGTTTTCATCCAAGACTACATCCTTCTTGGCTGTCTTCTTCTGCCTACTATGCTTTTCTTGCTCTCCTTCTCCTAAGAGCATTCCCTTAATAAATCATTTTCAGAAGAATTGCAATCCTGGGCTCTGCTTCCAGAAATTCTGATTTAAGATATCATCTTCTACTATTAACTATACTGGAAAAATCTTTTATCCATCCGTACCACTCTGACCCAAACTTGATAGTATGCACATGAAAAGTTGCATAGATTGAGGTTTGCAATTAAAAAAAAAAAAGTCCTAAAATTTCTCCTCAATTTATTACTATGGCAAAGGCTCTCATTCATTTTCAGTTCTTAACTTTACTATAACTGATGACCATTATTCTATTCTTGTTATTCTCCAAACCTTCCTCTCTACTGATGTCAACTATCTTTTAAAACAATTCTGATCATATTACTCCCCTGCTTAAACATTTTGGTGACCTTCCACTGTTTCCTGGATGAAGTCTCGACTAATTAGCATAACATACAAGGCTTTGTTTATTGGCCTGCAATTTGGAACTGAATTCTAGTAGACTTTTCCCCTTACATACAGCCTGTACACCATGTGCTACAGCCAGACTCAACGACTTATTCCCTGAATAAGACATGCTCTGCTTTGAATCCATGCTATTCCTTCTGCCTGGGATTGCTCCTCCTCTTCTTCGCTTGTAAATACCTGCTTATACTTTAAGACACAGCTTATTTATCAACTTTTCTGTGAAACTGTTATTGACCAACCCAGCACTTCTTTCCAAACTCCAGGAAGAATTAATAACTTCCTTCTCTGTGCTCTTCTACACCTGTGTTATGATGATTGTCCTATTTTTTTTTTTTGTAATTGTTTATTAACATGTCTTTCTCCCTCACACAAATTTGAATTTTTCAAGGGTCATGAGATTTGTTTTTGTATCCATAATAATTATCACATGGCTTAGCATAGTATTCTTAAAAAATGTATATATATATATATATTTATATAAAAGTAAACATATATACACATTTTTAAAAAGAATACTATGCTAGGCCATGTGATAATTATTGTCACATGTATATATATAATTGAATGAAGAACTTGGCTTGTTCTTAGAGAGCTTCTCAGCCTGACATGTTGGCCTGTTCTATTCTAGTTCCTGCCTTCAATCCTTTTCCTCTTGTTGGAGACTTGGAAACGGAAGCAGTCTTTGGACAACTGTCTGCTCACCTAAATCAAATGACTGTCCACACCTTCATTCCATCATCGCATGAGTCTATATAACTTTACTTCCTATTCATTACACCAGTTCATGCTCCCTGTGATTTGTAACAAATAGGGGCAAAGAAATAAACGTCCAAGTGGCAATAGCAAGCCTGAAACTTAGCTAGGAGACCTAAATGCAAGCCTACATTCTGTCTCTCCTTGAAAGTGAAAGTAAGCCAGGGAGAACTGAGAGAAAACTGCTTTAAAAGTAGCCAACTCGCACCTCCTTCATAACTACTCTGCATTGTGGGCACTCTGGAGGCCAGTTTAATTGGCCTCTGTTTCTGATTCATCTAGACATTCATATAAGCAGAAAGTAATGCTAAGTCTTCAGTTTTTCTAAAAAAAAATTTCTTTATATTTTTGAGAGGCTGGGTTGTGGATATAGCCTTAAGAATTTCAAATAAATATACTTTAAAAAATCCCCAGTATATTGTTAGAAATTGTATTAGATCTTGGAATAAATCTGAAGGTAAAAATGATAATAAAAGACTCTTCATTCTAGGAAACTCAGTGGTTAATGTGGCATAAAGGCTGGTTATGAGAATCTGACCTGATAATATTCATTCTTTTCCTCCAGCCACATTCTCGGCCTCAGATCCCCCAGCTCTCTCTAACTTCAAAGGAAACTCTGCATGAAGAGGGAGGGCATACAATAGAAGAACTTGTCCGATTATCCCCCTCTGTTTGGAAATGAGTAAAGATTATAGACATGTTTTCTTCTTTCTGTGCTTTGGATATATAATGTCAATTACCTCAAGCGAAACCCCCTACCCAGGCTAATGCATAGATTTGGATTATACCAAAATTGCATAAAATTGGAAACAAGGTATTAATAATAATCCATAATGGTGTGACATAATGGAATACATGTTTATTTTCATTGGCTTTAGCTGGTACCACAGAAAAATTAAATTAGTTTAGCAATTTAAATTTTATATTTATTATACCCTGACCTTTCTTGCTCTTCCCTCACCACTTTATATTACAAATGAGGTAGTTAAAAAGAGTCTACTTCTTTCCTGTTCCACTATAGCACATGTTTACCCCTTTAAATGTGTTTGTGTGTTTGTGAATGTGTATGTGTGTGCGCATTGTTTATTTTAACCAATGTTTGAAAATAAAGTTGGAATGCTAAAGGCCAAAGGAATGAATTAGTCTGACTTGGTAATTAAAAGAACATACATGAAGTATTAACCAGGAACCACTGTCAGACTTTTCATCCTCAACCCAAAATGAAAAGGCAAGCATAATAATCCCGCATCACCTCTGAAAATGATATCAGGAAATGTGTTCTCAGAGTCAGCTACTGGTCAAGACTTACATCAAGTTAAACAAAACAATGAAGGATCAGGGAATCTGGAAGGGCCAAAAGTTCAAACAGGAGACCTTTAGCCCTTCTGCCTGCAATGCATAATAATACCTCCTGTTTGTATGATAGGTGTTTATCATTCCCTGAAAGCAAAAGCATTTATGACTTACATGTTAGGGACTAAGTGCCCTGGTCCCACTCTTCCTGTTCAGGATTATTTTCTACAGAAGTTAATACAATTTGAACTACCAAGTGAAAACACCAACAACAAACAATAATACCCAGTGGACCAATCTACTTAAAGCTGTGTCTTACCAAGCTTCCAGAGTATTTGGGATTGTCTAAACTACAAAAGAATTATGTCAACTATGGATGAATCTTATCAAGGGTTGGCTTGCTCTTTTTTTCTTTTTTTTGTCCGTGTCATGCGGCTTATGGAATTTTAGTTCCCTGACCAGGGATTGAACCCAGGCCCACCGCAGTGAAAGTGCCGAGTCCTAACCACTGGATCTCCAGGGAATTCCCTGGCTTGCTGTTTAAATGTCTTTAATGAAGACTCCATTTCCCTTGTGAGAGTCTGTATTAGCCAACCAAAGCTGATAGCAATAACAATAGCTGGAGATTTGATTTCAAAAATGCTTTAGTTTGAGCTGTTTCTGCACACAAATATAGAAGATTGTAGATAAATAACATGAACGTACTTTTGTCATTACTAAAAATAGTTTAGAAATATATAAAAATGTAAAAAAGATTTTTATGAATTGAATGATGTAGTAAGCCCCTAGCTTTAGTGGTTTGTCACTTTTTACCCAGCTTTTAGGCATGACTTACCACTGCCCCAATAAAACAAAGCAAGAAACTTGAATGTAAACCTTTCAGCCAGGTAACTCCATAGTTTATAAATGGCAATGAATGACATTTCCTCAGGAAAATCTTGGAAATGACCAATGTTGCACATTTTATTAATCTATGTTTAACCTGACGCCTAGAGACTAGCTCCCCTCTCTTCCTGTCTTCAAAATTTCTGTTACCAACTGTACTATGTTGAAGTTTACATGACAGGCCATTTCAACACTTTTGTTTAGTTAGATGGAAGTGCATCATTTTTAAAGAAAAGCTCTATTGCCAAAAAATATAAACAGCTCTAACTTTGATTAATATAAATATTTAAAAAACAGAACATTCTGTTACAACTTATAAAAACAGTTCTGATGTAGCTGATGGGAAAGAAAAAGTGCTTTCATACATTAGACAAATCCAACAAAATGCAGCTGCAGAACAAAATTTTAAGTAAATATGAATTGTTTGTCTTTTCACAGGGCCACAGTATTTACTTAAATGGAGTTATTTTAGAACACTTTATGTTTCATTAGAAAAACAAAGTGGTTTTTTTTTCCGTTTTATTTCTGAAGTATTTAAATTTCAAAGTCCTCTAATTTAAAGACACCATTAAAATTATTCCTCCTGCTCAGTTTAGGGTTTGCTAATAAGCCACTGGACAAGAGATGTGTGAAATGAATAGATGAAGAAAAACGTTGACAGCAAAAGCGAGGCCTGAAGGGTGAAGTTAGTTTATTAGGCCCTGTTTGTCACGAATGGCCCTGCAGCACATATAAAAGCAAATCCCTCTACCTTAGAAGATTAATTCTGAAGGAGGCACTCTTGGGTCAAAGTATACATAAGCGTGTGCCTAATCTCAGAGAAATCAGGCTATTTTTTCACAGCAATTAAGCAGAGGTCTGGGGTTTCACCCACAGCGTATTTAAACACAGGATACAATTAAATCCCAAAGTATTAATATCTTTGCTCTGCAAAATTGCCCAGGAAATAGATTTTGTCCTCTTTCAAATGAAAAGCAAGGCAAATTAAGAGAATAACTTGATTCTTAGCTTAGTTGCTTGAAATGAGAGTGTCATATTTTCTTCTAATTGCAAATGTCGTATGTACATAAAGACAGTTCTTACTTTACAATAGGGTAAGAGTTATATGCTTTCTGACTCCTTTAATCTAAATAAAGAATCTTAGAAGTTTGCATGAAAATGTATTGTTTTAAACTATAATTAAGTTTCTTATTCAGCTTATGTTAAAAATCAACTCCTTATAAAAATCGAAGAACTTACTGTTTACCACAAATAAAATGTCACAACTGAGAAGCTTTGCAACATATGTAAAGAAGTAAATGTAAATCTTAAGCAAGCAAGTGTGCAGAGGGATTGCTTTCTGTAGAGATTTTTCTTGAAATTATTTTATTCATATAACCATCTCAAGTCAAAATCTAATCTTCTAGAGATAATTACTGCTAGTTTAAAACAATGCTAAATATAAAAACAACAAAATAACTTTTATTTGTTGTGTATCAGTTCCCTAAAGGCAAAATTTTCATACTAAAAATTATATTTAATAAACCACCACTTTTATTCAGATCTTGGGAAAAAACCTTTCTCTATTAAAAAAAAATCTGCCCATATTACAATTCTCTTTTGTTCACATATCAGATTAATATTCCATTTGACTGATAAACCAAATTCTTTTTGGCTTCTGGGGAGAAAAGCAGTGGAGGGAAGTTGGTCTTGGAACAAGAAAGGTTAGAAATAGTTTTTCACTTACATAGCTGAATCAATAGTTATTTCATTCCTATAAGTGTTTCTAGAAAGATAGTTTTGGTATATGATCCAGCGAGAAATCTTATAACCTATGACACATGGGCATGTTCTTAGAAATGAATAAAACTGAAAGAATGAAGCAAAGTAGAATGAATCAGATGTGGGATGGTATGCATGTGTATACTAATGTATTTTCCTCCCTAAAGCTCGACTGTTGCTTTTAGGAGGAGCTGAATACTTAACCACACTATAAATGGTCTGGGCACTTTTTGATGTGTGCTGAGCTTATGTGAGAGGGCATGCAATCCGAATTTTACAAAGGATTGTTTTACTAGGACCAATGACTTTAATAGTACTTCTTGCTGACATCACTGGCAAATTGGTCTACTCTGTAACCTTTAAAAGTGCAGCATATCCCAAAATGAGTTACTTATTAAACAAATGTTCTTTTTTTGAGTGCAACTGACCTTTAAATGATTATTTCTCAGCACTTGCAACAAAGAGAATCTCACCTGTCACCTTTACACTTTTGATGCTACAGTGAGTAGATCCATAACCTTTTCACAACACTTAACATGCTGCACAACATGGAATTACAAACGCTAATGAATACTCTTTCTTTTAAGGGGAAGTCCTATTACTTTATCAAATTGTTGCAGTACACAGAAGCCATGGAAAAGTATAACAATAAATCATTATTTTGATCAATCTGCAACCATTTTAGAAAATATAACTCCAAAGCATCAGAGAGTAATTTACTGCTAAGGACAGTTTCTCCTGAAGTTTTCTCTCCTCAACTTCCAAGGGGTGTACGTGTGTGTGTGTAGTGGGGGCATCAGTTAAACAATTGTATTTAATTAGAAAAACATTGTCTTTAGGTTCAGGCATTTATACAATATTTATAGGCAATTTGAATTAAATCTACATGCAACTAGCACGCTACCCCTTTTCACTAACTGGAAGGAAGGCTTTTGAAACTCCAGAAGTATTGATGGAATATGTACATATATCCTGTCATGTTAGAGATTCTAAGATTGTGCTTTCCTCAGAAATAGACACATTTGTAAAGATGTAATGGGTATAATCAAGTCATGGTTTTCCTTAACTAAGTGAAGATGGTAATTATAAATTTATTCTTCAGGAATCAAATCAAATCTCCACAAATCTGCAAGAGCTAATGTTCTCTGTGATCTCTTTATTAGTGCAAGGAGATCCATGTTACAAGTCCCAATGACCTTTTCTTGAGCAGATGACCTATTTACACCTTAATAGAGCTGCTGAATCTGATGAAGGTTTCATTAGTTAAATATTTTCCCTTTTACAGAAAAGCAATATTCCAATTTTGAAAATTTTCAAGAAAAAATTTCTTGATCTGAAGGATTCAAGCACTGGAGCAAGGTAGTATGTTCATATTTACATATGTTTTACTGTAACAATAAGATACAGGTACTGCTCATGTTTGAGAATAAACTTTTTTCTTGCCAATTTGGCCTGATTTATAAAATACTGTTTTGGAAAAGTGTTGAACTCTTAAAATTGTAAAATATCAACTCTCCACAGAATAAAAAGGCATTTTTCACTTGTGTGTTCTCTCTTTCCTCTATTCCCACATCTCTTATAAAGTGAACATATTAGAATGAATTACAGAGAAACCTGAGAAATTTTTCCTAAACAATGAAAAATAACTGTTTTGAAATAATGCTCACTTGCTGTTCTCTTTTTGGCTCTGGCTTGGTAATATTTTGTAAGGCATGAGCGGCAGCCACAAGCCTTCACCAGAGAAATCAAAATTAATGTCCTTTGGAAATATTGGGCTCTAAAAAAAAAGCATAGCAGAGATATGACTGATTTGGCTTCCTTTAGTTTAATTTACAAAAAGGCAAATCAGTTATTTTATTGGCATGTAATCACAAAGAAAAATACACAGACTTAAGACTAAACTGACCCATTGTCAAGACTTCCAGGGTCTTATTCATTAATTATAGTGGCTGCGCACAAACAATAGAAGAAAATCAACAATGCTAATTATCAAGGGCTTCTATGTCTGTAAACTATTTAAATTCTTGAAGTTGAATATTTATGATGAGTGACGCTCCTTTAATGTATACCATATTTCTGCCCGTTCTCATCTCTGACTGCATTCAAAAACCCCAGATGCTCCTGTCCTTTTTTCACACCCACCTTTCACTTGGCTTCATCCCAGCCCTCTCTGCTGACATCGTGCCTATTAGAAAATTGAACACCTAGTGTCACTTGCAGTTTCTCAAGTGCCCGCTCATCTTGTGATACCCATTTCCGTTCTTAACAATAGTTCGGTTTCGATATCCTTTCTGCCCTTTCACAGGCAGCCCCCATGAAACAGTTGTGAAGTTTACTTTGCACTTATCAATACAATGTAAACCAGCATGGGCTTACCTCCTTGGGGTTAGTGAACCCACGTTGTCTGTGAGCACAGACAACACTTTGGCCACAGATGTGACTGGTTAACTGTACAAGCAAGGAGGGTAAATCCACATAACAATACTTCATTCACCAAGGAAATCTGCAGTGGATTACAGCTTCTCTATGGTTAAGTCTGGTCTTAATTTACTGCTTTTATTCAGTTTTCAACCACAAACGAGCCCCTTATGAGGCATTCACTATGCAGAATTGACAACTCTTTTTATCTACTTGAAAAATATTTTTGGATAATAATTTATGGTTACAAAATATTTTAAGCAGTTTGAATGGTTATATTATATTCTTTCAATGCTTAATGATGCAGTATCCCCTGTAAAAATGGAATGCCAGGCAATCTGGTAATTTTACATACAGTATTTATAACAACAGAACAATTTGGCCATATAGAAACACAAATTACAAAAAAAAAAAACCTCTATATTTCATAGGAATTTTTTAAAAGACATTTTTTTAAAGCTCTTATATTGTATCTTAGGAGAAAATCAGAGTTCAGAACAGCGTCTAAAGGCCACATATAAATGGGTGAAAACGTAATTTTGGCAAGCACTATATTTTATTTCTGGACTATTATGTTTAAAATATCATATTTTGAACACCCTTCAGAAAGAAAAAAGCTGCAGCTCTCTCTGATGACACAAGGGCGAGTTCATATGTTATTTATATTTCATATATGAAGCCAAAACGTATGGGTACGTTTGTATTTTTTACCATTAAACGTATTGTCTTAATGTATATTCTGAATTAATGCCATCTTTTAAAAAAATCCATCTGAAGGTGCTCATTATTATTGGACATAGAGTCTTTTCAAAAACTGATTGCTAGTAACTGGAAGTACTCTGAAAACCCCAAGTAGGCTGAAAAACATCATATACCTTTAATAAGTGGCAAGTGCCTGTATCAGAGTTTGTCATTTAAATGCTCATCTTCTACTATTGCCAACCAGTGACCCTATAACTGGAAATGGGACCCATGTAAATGGAATGCATTTTATAAATGAAGACAATGGAAGCAGTGTGGCTGATGCTCTTTGAGATGATAGAGTTCCTTTTGCGTTGCTTTAGATTAATTTAAACCATCGGTACACAAAGCTTTATAACTTTCCTCTTGGCAGAACTTGAGCACTTTTAGACTCATTGATCCTAAGGGATTCTTCCCACTGCAGGATGAACTCCCTGAAGATAAACAAAGGAAAACATTCAGCTGAGGTATTTGCCGTGTTTTCCTCATTAGTGGCTACACTATCTTGAGCAGGGAATGAGTGCTTAGGGAAAAGCAGCCATGGCATTAACAAGAAAGGACATTGCTTTTACAAGGAGGAACACTTTATGGTTTTCTAAAACATCTCTCCTCAAGTGTCATATGTAAATCATATTTTTAGAAAACCCAAATTATGTGTGCGCTTCAGGGGGAAAAACTACATAAACGTGTGATAGAAAAATAATGAACTGTATCACTTTGGTTAATTAAGCAATTATTGTTTCTTTATAGACTCAAATGCTGTTTGGTTTTCATCACAAAAACAGGTAGGGTTCGCTTTTTTGTTTATTGTTGTTGTTGGTTTGTAATTTTGCTTAAAAGAATTCTTTATGTTATCATTCTTCTTATTTTAGAACTTGCTATGTTCTGCCTCTAATCTGATAGCTAGGTTTCATTACCTTCCTAGATGTTCTAATGAAGGTGTAAAAGAAAAGGTTAGAAACGTGATAAATTAGACAACACAAGCATCAGATTCAAATGCCCCTTAACATAATTCCCAAATCATTTATATTAGAATAGTTTCATTAACAATATTACAGCTACTTTCTGTTGTTTATTGCAAACATATTAACATATAGATAAGAGCAACTTCTGTAATAGAATGTATAAGTTTGGAATTATGACAACAGCAGTGAACTAGCCTTGTTAGCACAGGCAAAAGTGGTTTATAATCACCAGCTGTGGGTCAACGAGCACAAGATTCCTAGGAAGATTTGGTGCATTCTTTCCAATCCACTTGGCACGTAGACCCCTAATGTTCCTACATCATGTACATTACACCTTGTGTGCCCAGATGCTGGTGTCGCTTCTCCTTCCTCTTCCTGCCAAGCATTATATGTGAAGTTAGAGTGGGAGGGTCATTTAACAATGAATTTCCCCATGGTATAACCGTTACAAAGCTATCCATGCTAAATAACTTGTTGTTTTTTAAGTCACTGTGCAATTTCAAGGTTTTAATGGTCCTTCCTTAAAATATAATACCCTGTGTCATTTATTTCCTGAAGTGAAAGCTGGTGCCAGCCTTTGGAATTCATGTGAAACAAGTGGTTCAATATGTTTTGAAGAGAGAATGAAAACTTGATAAGCAATTAATCTACCCTGAATGCTTTCCTAATGGTTTGTGCCTTTTCTTACTGAATTTTTTTTAAATCCGGATTTATTCAAAAGAAAATCAAAGAAAACATACATTCAAATCTTTCTATAGTGCATTTGTTAGAGTGAAACCCACACACAGTGAGGCAGGAAAGACTGAACATCTAAATAATTTAAAAATAATTTAAAAATAAAGGTGTTTTTGGTTGAACAGTAGCAACTTGATTTTTTTTCCCCTGTGCCTTGAAGCTATGTGAAAAGGGAAAGATTAGAAACAGGAAACTGGGTGAATGAGCATAGAGAACAGGCTAATTTCCTAACAGGATAATCTTGCAAGTGACAACTGGCTGGGGAAGTGAAGTTGTCTTAGTCTGACTGATGATTCCCAGAGGCCCAGGCTTAAGAGTTAACGCAGGCCAGAGACATCACTGAGACTCAAGACTCAGTCAGTGTCTCCCCAAGGAGCCCGGCGAGAACATAGAGAAGACTTGCCAATAAAGTTATATTGTATGGGAGACACTGTATGGGCTAAGGAGGCCCTTATTAGAGGACCACGTGGAACATCCAGATTGAAGACCTGGGAGTCCAAGAGCAGAAGGGACTGCATTTCAGTGGTTAGTGGCACCAAGCGAACTAGAGCCTGGCACAAATTCATGCAGGGCGCTAATAGCTAAGGACTACAGATGAAAACATCATGACTTTTCCAACTCAAAAGAGATTATGTGTCTCTCCCTTGGTAGAGGGGTGCAGAACAGAAATTGCAAATCGGAAGATATAGAAATCAATGAAAACTTGGACTTACAAGAGTAGAATTAACAGGGCCAATAAAAAAGTCAGAGAGCTTTCTCTTGAGTAAATGCCAAGTGAGTCTTAGGAGCTTTTGCATGCTAGAATACTTCAAGAGACATTCCTTGTAGGGAAATGATAACCACGGCAGAAAGGAAAAGCATGGGATCCAACAAGATGATGTGTATGTCCAAGACCGGGACTGAGACTGAGATCATGCCTTCCAATTTCTTAGTGAGGAAGTACTGGAGGTTAAAGAACTTTATAGTATCATACTTATTACAAAGGAATGATAATTGCATATGTATACATATACTTATATGTATAAACCTAAATTAATTCCTTGGTAGAACATATATTGTCTTCACCTAAATCGTTGAGTTAAGAACAAAAATTCTAGTTGCCGAAGTCCCAAGGAATAGAACACTAATTCAGGTGCCAAGTAGAAACACTTGAAACGTGGGTGTGTCAAGCTGAGCATTCCATCATATTTTTGGCACCCGGCAAAGAATGGCCTCAACTGAATCTGCTGTACATCTGTAACCCGGATGAGTACTACATGCCTATCATCTGAATGGGGTTAGTCTCTGATTGGCATATTGCCAAGTAACCCAATTTTAGAATAGCACAAATTTTAATTATATGTTTCATTTAACTGACACCTGTCCTTGGAGGCTGTCATTAAAATGTTACAAGCTATAATGTGGGAACTATTATTACCTATGATCTATAGACAGGCAAAAATAAATAAGAGAAAGAGAGAAAGAAAGGCTGAGAGCTTTAGAACAATGATAGATTTGGAAGACTAGAGATTACACTGGCGAAAGAGAGCGCTGTATCGCTTACCTAGAAAATTTGTAGAAAATGAAAACCCAGGTCACTGAATTTCTAGGGTGTTAAGTATGATTTTACTAAATATCCACCTCATCCATCATTTCATGTTGTGGGTATAGTATACCACTCTTTTCCTGAGTAAAGTGGGAAAAAATGCCTCCTAAGTAAAATGCTTGACCTTGAAAAGGCGCTAGTTTTAAAAATAAATTCTTTCAATTTAAAAATCTCATACACGAGGAGCTTCAAGATGGCAGAAGAGTAAGACGTGGAGATCACCTTCCTCCCCACAAATACATGAGAAATACAACATCTACATGGGGAACAACTCCTACAGAACACCTACTGAACGCTGGCAGAAGACCTCAGACGTCCCAAAGGCAAGAAACTCCCCAAGTACCTGGGTAGGGCAAAAGAAAAAAGAAAAAACAGAGACAAAAGAATAGGGACGGGACCTACACCAGTGGGAGGGAGCTGTGTAGGAGGAAAGGTTTCCACACACTAGGAAGCTCTTCCCGGGCGGAGACTGCGGGTGGCAGAAGGGGGAGCTTCGGGGCCATGGAGGAGAGAGCAGCAACAGGGGTGCGGAGGGCAAAGCAGAGAGATTCCCGCACAGAGGATCGGTGCCGACCAGCACTCACCAGCCCGAGAGGCTTGTCTGCTCGCCTGCTGGGCGGGTGGGGGCTGGGAGCTGAGGCTCGGGCTTTGGTCGGATCCCAGGGAGAGGACTGGGGTTGGCTGCCTGAACACAGCCTGAAGGGGGCTAGTGAGCTACAGCTAGCCGGGAGGGAGTCCGGGAAAAAGTCTGGCCCTGCCTAAGAGACAAGAGACTTTTTCTTCCCTCTTTGTTTCCTGGTGCGCGAGGAGAGGGGATTCAGAGCGCTGCCTAAATGAGCTCCAGAGACGGGCGCGAGCCACGGCTATCGGCGCGGACCCCAGAGACGGGCATCAGTCGCTAAGCCTGCTGCTGCCGCCACCAAGAAGCCTGTGTGCAAGCACAGGTCACTATCCACACCTCCCCTCCCGGGAGCCTGTGCAGCCCGCCACTGCCAGGGTCCCGTGATCCAGGGACAACTTCCCCGGGAGAACACACGGCGCGCCTCAGGCTGGTGCAATGTCACGCTGGCCTCTGCTGCCGCAGGCTCGCCCCACATCCGTACCCCTCTCTCCCCCCGGCCTGAGTGAGCCAGAGCCCCCGAATCAGCTGCTCCTTTAACACCATCCTGTCTGAGCGAAGAACAGATGCCCTCAGGCGACCTACACGCAGAGGTGGGGCCAAATCCAAAGCTGAACCCCAGGAGCTGTGCGAACAAAGAAGACAAAGGGAAATTTCTCCCAGCAGCCTCAGAAGCAATGGATTAAATCTCCACAATCAACTTGATGTACCTGCATCTGTGGAATACCTGAATAGACAACGAATCATCCCAAATTGAGGAGGTGGGCTTTGGGAGCAATGACATATATATATTTTTTCCCTTTTTCTCTTTTTGTGAGTGTGTATGTGTATGCTTCTGTGTGTGATTCTGTCTGTATAGCTTTGCTTTTACCATTTGTCCTAGGGTTCTGTCTGTCCGTATTTTTTTTTTTTTTAGTATAGTTTTTAGCACTTGTTATCATTGGTGGATTTGTTTTTTTGGTTTGGTTGCTCTCTTCTTTCCTTTTTTCTTTTTTTTTATTACTTAAAATTTTTTTTTAATAATTATTTTTCATTTTAATAACTTTTTAATTTAATTTAATTTAACTTAATTTTATCTTCTTCTTTCTTTCTTTCTTTTTTTTCTCTCTTTTATTCTGAGCCGTGTGGATGACAGGCTCTTGGTGCTCCAGCCAGACGTCAGGGCTGTGCCTCTGAGGTGGGAGAGCCAAGTTCAGGACACTGGTCCACAAGAGACCTCCCAGCTCCACGTAATATTAAACGGCAAAAATCTCCCAGAGATCTCCATCTCAACATAAAGACCCAGCTCCACTCAACGACCAGCAAGCTCCAGTGCTGGACACCCTATGCCAAACAAGTAGCAAGACAGGAACACAGCCCCATCCATTAGCAGAGAGGCTGCCTAAAATCATAATAAGGCCACAGACACCCCAACACACACCACCAGACGTGGACCTGCCCTCCAGAAAGACAAGATCCAGCCTCATCCACCAGAACACAGGCACTAGTCCCCTCCACCAGGAAGCCTACACAACCCACTGAACCAACCTTAGCCACTGGGGACAGACACCAAAAACAACGGGAACTATGAACATGCAGCCTGCGAAAAGGAGACACCAAACACAGTAAGATAAGCAAAATGAGAAGACAGAAAAACACACAGCAGATGAAGGAGCAGGGTCAAAACACACCAGACCTAACAAATGAAGAGGAAATAGGCAGTCTACCTGAAAAAGAATTCAGAATAATGATAGTAAAGATGATCCAAAATCTTGGAAATAGAATGGAGAAAATACAAGAAACATGTAACAAGGACCTAGAAGAACTAAAGAGCAAACAAACAGTGATGAACAACACAATAAATGAAATTAAAAATTCTCTAGAAGGGATCAATAGCAGAATAACTGAGGCAGAAGAACGGATAAGTGACCTGGAAGATAAAATAGTGGAAATAACTACCGCAGAGCAGAATAAACATAAAAGAATGAAAAGAATTGAGGACAGTCTCAGACCTCTGGGACAACATTAAATGCACCAACATTCGAATTATAGGGGTCTCAGAAGAAGAAGAGAAAAAGAAAGGGACTGAGAAAATATTTGAAGAGATTATAGTCAAAAACTTCCCTAATATGGGAAAGGAAATAGTTAATCAAGTCCAGGAAGCACAGAGAGTCCCATACAGGATAAATCCAAGGAGAAACACGCCAAGACACATACTAATCACTAATCAAAATATCAGAAATGAAATACAAAGAAAAAATATTAAAAGCAGCAAGGGAAAAACAACAAATAACATACAAGGGAATCCCCATAAGGTCAACAGCTGATCTTTCAGCAGAAACTGTGCAAGCCAGAAGGGAGTGGCAGGACATATTTAATGTGATGAAGGAGAAAAAGCTACAACCAAGATTACTCTACCCAGCAAGGATCTCATTCAGATTTGACGGAGAAATTAAAACCTTTACAGACAAGCAAAAGCTAAGAGAATTCAGCACCACCAAACCAGCTTTACAACAAATGCTAAAGGAACTTCTCTAGGCAGGAAACACAAGAGAAGGAAAAGACCTATAAAAACAAACCCAAAGCAATTAAGAAAACGGTAATAGGAACATACATATCGATAATTACCTTAAATGTAAATGGATTAAATGCTCCAACCAAAACACATAGACTGGCTGAATGGATACAAAAACAAGACCCATATATATGCTGTCTACAAGAGACCCACTTCAGACCTAGGGACACACACAGACTGAAAGTGTGGGGATGGAAAAAGATATTCCATGCAAATGGAAATCAAAAGAAAGCTGGAGAAGCAATTCTCATATCAGACAAAATAGACTTTAAAACAAAGACTATTACAAGAGATACAGAAGGACACTACAAAATGATCAAGGGATCAATCCAAGAAGAAGATATAACAATTGTAAATATTTATGCACCCAACATAGGAGCACCTCGATACATAAGGCAAATACTAACAGTCATAAAAGGGGAAGTCAACAGTAACACAATCATAATAGGGGACTATAACACCCCACTTTCACCAATGGACAGATCATCCAAAATGAAAATAAATAAGGAAACACAAGCTTTAAATGATACATTAAACAAGATGGACTTAATTGATATTTTTAGGACATTCCATCCATAAACAACAGAATACGCATTCTTCTCAAGTGCTCCTGGAACATTCTCCAGGATAGATCATATCTTGGGTCACAAAATAAGCCTTGGTAAATTTAAGAAAATTGAAATCGTATCAAGTATCTTTTCCAACCACAATGCTATGAGACTAGATATCAATTACAGGAAAAGATTTGTAAAAAATACAAACACATGGAGCCTAAACAATACACTACTTAATAACCAAGAGATGACTGAAGAAACCAAAGAGCAAATCAAAAAATACTTAGAAGCAAATGACAATGAAAACACGACGACCCAAAACCTATGGGATGCAGCAAAAGCAGTTTTAAGAGGGAAGTTTATAGCAATAAAATTCTACCTTAAGAAACAAGAAACATCTCAAATAAACAACCTAACCTTACACTGAAAGCAATTAGAGAAAGAAGAAAAAAAAAAAAACCCAAAGTTAGCAGAAGGAAAGAAATCATAAAATCAGATCAGAAATAAATGAAAAAGAAATGAAGGAAACGATAGCAAAGATCAATGAAACTAAAAGCTGGTTCTTTGAGAAGATAAACAAAATTGATAAACCATTAGCCAGACTGATCAAGAAAAAAAGGGAGAAGACTCAAATCAATAGAATTAGAAATGAAAAAGGAGAAGTAACAACTGACACTGGAGAAATACGAAGGATCATGAGAGATTACTACAAGCACCTATATGCCAATAAAACGGACAACCTGGAAGAAATGGGGAAATTCTTAGAAGTGCACAACCTTCCGAGTCTCAACCTGAAAGAAAAGGGAAATATGAACAGACCAATTACAAGCAATGAAGTTGAAACTGTGATTTAAAATCTTCCAAGAAACAAAACCCTAGGACCAGATGGCTTCACAGGCGAATTCTATCAAACATTTAGAGAAGAGCTAACACCTATCCTTCTCAAACTCTTCTAAAATATAGCAGAAGGAGGAACACTCCCAAACTCATTCTATGAGGCCACCATCACCCTGATACCAAAACCAGACAAAGATGTCACAAAGATAGAAAACTACAGGCCAACATCACTGATGAACATAGATGAAAAAATCCTCAACAAAATACTAGCAAACAGAATCCAACAGCACATTAAAAGGATCATACACCATGATCAAGTGGGGTTTATCCCAGGAATGCAAGGATTCTTCAATATATGTAAATCAATCAATGTGATACACCATATTAACCAACTGAAGGAGAAAAACCATATGATCATCTCAATAGATGCAGAGAAAGCTTTCGACAAAATTCACCACCCATTTCTGATAAAAACCCTCCAGAAAGTAGGCATAGAGGGAACTTTCCTCAACATAATAAAGGCCATATATGACAAACCCAAAGCCAATATCGTCCTCAATGGTGAAAAACTGAAACCATTTCCACTAAGATGAGGAACAAGAAAAGGTTGCCTACTCTCACCACTATTATTCAACATAGTTTTGGAAGTGTTAGCCACAGCAGTCAGAGAAGAAAAAGAAATAAAAGGAATCCAAATCGGAAAGGAAGAAGTAAAGCTGTCACTGTTTGCACATGACATGATACTATACATAGAGAATCCTAAAGAAGCTACCAGAAAACTACTAGAGCTAATCAATGAATTTGGTAAAGTAGCAGGATACAAAATTAATGCACAGAAATCTCTTGCATTCCTATACACTAATGATGAAAAATCTGAAAGTGAAATTAAGAAAATTACCATTTACCACTGCAACAAAAAGAATAAAATATCTAGGAATAAACCTACCTAAGGAGACAAAAAACCTATATGCAGAAAATTATAAGACACTGATGAAAGAAATTAAAGATGATACAAATAGATGGAGAGATATACCATGTTCCTGGATTGGAAGAATCAACATTGTGAAAGTGACTGTACTACCCAAAGCAATCTATAGATTCAATGCAATCCCTATCAAACTACCACTGGCATTTTTCACAGAACTAGAACAAAAAATTTCACAGTTTGTATGGAAACACAAAAGACCCCGAATAGCCAAAGCAATCTTGAGAAAGAAAAACGGAGCTGGAGGAATCAGGCTCCCTGACTTCAGACAATACTACAAAGCTACAGTAATCAAGACAGTATGGTACTGGCACAAAAATAGAAATATAGATCAGGGCTTCCCTGGTGGCACAGTGGTTGAGAATCTGCCTGCCAATGCAGGAGACACGGGTTCGAGCCTTGGTCTGGGAGGATCCCACATGCCGCGGAGCAACTGGGCCCGTGAGCCCCAGCTACTAAGCCTGCGCATCTGGAGCCTGTGCTCCGCAACAAGAGAGGCCACGATAGTGAGAGGCCCACGCACCGCGATGAAGAGTGGCTCCCAATTGCCGTGGCTAGGGGAAGCCCTCGCGCAGAAACGAAGACCCAACACAGCCAAAAATTAATAATACTAATAAATAAATAAATAAATAAAAAAAAAAAAAAAAAAAGAAATATAGATCAATGGAAGAGGATAGAAAGCCCAGAGATAAACCCATGCACGTATGGTCACCTTATCTTTGATAAAGGAGGCAAGAATATACAGTGGAGAAAAGATAGCCTCTTCAATAAGTGGGGCTGAGAAAACTGGACAGCTAAATGTGAAAGAATGAAATTAGAACACTCCCTAACACCATACACAAAAATCAACTCAAAATGGACTAAAGACCTAAATGTAAGGCCAGACACTATCAAACTCTTAGAGGAAAACATAGGCAGAACACTCTTCAACATAAATCACAGCAAGATCCTTTTTGACCCACCTCCTAGAGAAATGGAAATAAAAAACAAAAATAAACAAATGGGACCTAATGAAACTCAAAAGCTTTTCCATAGCAAAGGAAACCATAAACAAGACAAAAAGACAACCTTCAGAATGGGAGAAAATATTTGCAAATGAATAAATGGACAAAGGATTAATCTCCAAAATATATAAATAGCTCATGCAGCTCAATATTAAAAAAACAAGCCACACAATCCAAAAATGGGCAGAAGACCTAAATAGACATTTCTCCAAAGAAGATATACAGATTGCCAACAAACACATGAAAGGATGCTCAACATCACTAATCATTAGAGAAATGCAAATCAAAACCACAATGAGGTATCAGCACACACTGGTCAGAATGACCATCATCAAAAGTCTACAAACAATAAATGCTGGAGAGGGTGTGGAGAAAAGGGAACACTCTTGCACTGTTGGTGGGAGTGTAAATTGATACAGCCACTATGGAGAACAGTATGGAGGTTCCTTAAAAAACTACAAATAGAACTACCATACGACCCAGCAATCCCACTACTGGGCATATACCCTGAGAAAACCATAGTTCCAAAAGAATCATGTACCAAAATGTTCATTGCAGCTCTATTTACAATAGCCAGGACATGGAAGCAATCTAAATGTCCATCGACAGATGAATGGATAAAGAAGATGTGGCACATATATACAATGGAATATTACTCAGCCATAAAAAGAAATGAAATGGAGGTATTTGTAATGAGGTGGATGGAGTTAGAGTCTGTCATACAGAGTGAAGTAAGTCAGAAAGAGAAAAACAAATACAGTATGCTAACACATATATACGGAATCTAAGGGAAAAAAAAAAAAAAAAAAAAGGCCATGAAGAACCTAGTGGCAAGACGGGAATAAAGACACAGACCTACTAGAGAATGGACTTGAGGATATGGGGAGGGGGTGGGGTGAGATGTGACAGGGTAAGAGAGTGTCATGGACATATATACACTACCAAATGTAAAATAGATAACTAGTGGGAAGCAGCCGCAGAGCACAGGGAGATCAGCTCGGTGCTTTGTGACCACCTAGAGGGGTGGGACGGGGAGGGTGGGAGGGAGGGAGATGCAAGAGGGAAGAGAAATGGGAACATATTGTATATGTATAACTGATTCACTTTGTTATAAAGCAGAAACTAACACACCATTGTAAAGCAATTATACTTCAATAAAGATGTTAAAAAAAAAAAAAAAAACCACAATGAGGTATCAGCACACACTGGTCAGAATGACCATCATCAAAAGTCTACAAACAATAAATGCTGGAGAGGGTGTGGAGGAAAGGGAACACTCTTGCACTGTTGGTGGGAGTGTAAATTGATGCAGTCACTATGGAGAACAGTATGGAGGTTCCTTAAAAAACTACAAATAGAACTACCATACGACCCAGCAATCCCACTACTGGGCATACACCCTGAGAAAACCATAGTTCCAAAAGAATCATGTACCAAAATGTTCATTGCAGCTCTATTTACAATAGCCAGGACATGGAAGCAACCTAAGTGTCCATCAACAGATGAATGGATAAAGAAGAGGTGGCACATATATACAATGGAATATTACTCAGCCATAAAAAGGAATGAAACTGAATTATTTGTAGTGAGGTGGATGGACCTAGAGACTGTCATACAGAGCGAAGTAAGTCAGAAAGAGAAAAACAAATACCATATGCTAACACATAAATATGGAATCTAAGGGAAAAAAAAATGGTCATGAAGAACCTAGGGGCAAGATGGGAATAAAGACACAGACCTACTGGAGAATGGATTTGAGGATATGGGGAGGTGGAAGGGTAAGCTGGGACAAAGTGAGAGAGTGGTATGGACATATATACACTACCAAATGTAAACTAGATAGCTAGTGGGAAGCAGTCACATAGCACAGGGAGATCAGCTCAGTGCTTTGTGACCACCTAGAGGGGTGGGATAGGGAGGGTGGGAGGGAGATGCAAGAGGGAGGGGATATGGGGATATATGTATATGTATAACTGATTCACTTTGTTATAAAGCAGAAACTAACACACCATTGTAAAGCAATTATACTCCAATAAAGATGTTAAAAAAATAAATAAATAAAAATAAAAATCTCACACTATTTGTCTTCTACATTTAGTCTGCCCAAGAGGAAAAGTGTGATGAGGGAAGGGGTTCAGGTATAGATGAAGCAGGATAGATAATGGGTTGATAATCATTGAATTTGGATAGTGGGTACATGGGGGTTTGTTATACTATTGTTTATTTTAGTGTAAATTCAGAATTTTCCATAACAAGAAGTTAAAAGAAATTCAATTTAGAGAAGTATTTATATACTTGTACAAATTTATTTGGGCAAGTTAATTCGTTTTATACTGCACAATTTGGCCATAAACAGGAGAATGGAACATCTTACATTAATCACATTATATTACTATAATTATGTTAATAATCCCACTGTAACTATACCAAGTTCTCCTAAAAATGGAAAACCGAAAAATCTGTATATATTTTTCTAGTCTCTGCATTCACAAGTGTTTTTATAACAGCCCCAGTTTTCTATACTGAACGCCAAATATGCTTTCAGTTTAGATCAAATTTAGATTTAACTAAAATAATTAGCCCTCCATTCTAATTCTAATGGAAATGTAAGACTCTTCACTATTCAGTGATAGTAGCACTATTAGATACTGTTGCTAACAGTGATTTATATGAAATAATTAGAAGACTTTCTGTTGTAGATACATGCAGAATTTGTCCTAAACCAAAGGCAAAACAATAAAAACTACTGCCTTTTAACCTTTCCTTGAATTTAAATAAAAAATGTGTATTGGAACTGCACATTAATAAAGCCTGTTAAGCTTGGAAGAATATTTTACATTCATCTGTAGTTCATCAGACAGGTTCATGACCTCGGTAGAATTGCTCTAGCTCCTGCAGTTCTTAAGCCGGCATGGGGGAGGACACAAAATATTATTTTATGATTAGAAAATTTTACTAGAATTGACAGAAACAAGGAAACACTCTGATATTGAGTATAGGCTCTGAAATTAGCACATATAAAACTAAAGATATTGAATGAATTGACTTTTATTCCTCTAGGTACCTTAAAAAGAAGTAACTAAGGAGAGCTAAATATAACACGGTGGTTTTAACTTTAATGTAGGGAATTTAAGGGTCAGCCTCTACTTTGTGTCTGGAGGTACACACAAAGGGGGACCACATCCTTATTTCATAATTTTCTGAGTTATATAGTAATGAAAAAAGTATATAATGATTTCCATTTAAAATATTTTTTTTCTCACGAAATTCTATCTGTTTTGGAAGTATCCTAGTGATCATTTTTTTATCCAAACTTTCCCCAAATTTCCTGTTGAATGACACTGTATGAGAGTCATTACCATTCAGGGTATTGCTGCTAGCAGAGGTCCCACTAAAGTGGTAAAGCAAGTTCAGTTGCATCTCCATCACTCGGTCTGAGAAAATTCCATCCGCAGAGCTGATTCATGCTACTTCTTTGGATCTGCTACTGGCAGCACAATAAGGGATGAATGAAATAAGCACTCAGCAGCTGAATGCCCTTAAAGACCACTTGGGAACTTTATTTGGTGCCAAATAAAGTGACCTGCCAGTGTCAGCTGTGGGAAGCATATTGTATTGGGCTCTGCAGTCTGTCCTGGTTGTCTATTCATTTCCGAGGAAATTTTCAGGTATTGAATTTTAATCCATGGTGCCCAATTATAATTTGGGACCCTTTTACATTACAGACTGGGCTTCACCCCATTTGGCAATTAAGTCAGAGCTGCCTAATACATGATTTTAATTTCCAGAAAGCAGGTGCTTCCTTTGGTAAGTCACCAATCTCTGATTTTTCCTTCCTTCTTTTGCTTAAACCATTTTCATTTTCATTTTCATACCTCTCCCTCCCCCCATCCCGCTTCTGTAAGTATTCACTGCATGTCAGATGATTTTCCTACTTAAGCCTGTATAAGGCTTTTTAAAAAAGTGCTTATAACTTAAAAAAAAAAAAATCATTCTGTAGGTATCTGTTTGATCTCCACTTTGTAATAACTTACTACATTGTTTTTTAAAGTAATCTGAATAAAGGCTTGTTTACAACATTATCTAACACTTGCAATTATGAAGGGAGACTCCCCAGAAATAATTATTGTCTGCATTAACTTTGTCTCCTATTTTCATCAATTCAGTTGAAGACTTCTCTAACAATGAAAAAAAAAATATTGTTGTTTGAATTTCTTTAAGGCTATGTGTCTTCTCCAAACAGTACTTTGTTTTTTAAAGTAAGTATTTGAGAGGGCACACTATAATTTGAAAAGCTCAAATATAAGGTGCCTGATTTGGAGACGAATATTGTATAAGTCAAATCCTACCTAAAAAGAAGTTCCCTTCCATACACATGCACTAAGATGGTGGGGTTTTATCTTCAAAAACTACTTTGTGCAAGATTGAGCCATTACCAGAAGAGCCAGTAGGAAGAGATTGGGAAAGGAAATGTCAGCTTGCGCTGATGATGACAGCTTCTTTATCACTTCCATCACTGTGAATGAGCTGTCTACTTCACTTTTGCCATTCCCACACATGAATTATATAAAATACTGTTGAAATACTGTTGTTGTGATGGTCACAAGTATGGTTAAATTTAAACTTTTGGTCATAGACAGACCTAAGTCATTGGAAAGGGAAGTAGGAACAGGTAAAAGGGAGAGGAAGCAAAACAAAACAAAACAAAACAACACAAAACCCCCCCCCAAAAACAAGTAGGAAAGGAAAACAAGGAGTTATGAAGAAATAAAAAGAGAAAATGTTGGAGGAATGGAAAGAAAAAGGGGTGCTTAAGTTGGGGACCCAACTGAGCGCTACCATCAATTGGCTTAATCCGTTCAGCCTTTTGCTGCTCTCTGCAGGCTGAGACCACAGATGTCTCTGTTACCTAGCTGGGCTCCCTGGAATTCTGCTGCATAATCAGCTGAGGATTAACAAAACCTGACAGTCTTTAATGGGACCATGAGCAAATGTTTATTTTAAAAAGAGCAAAGCAACCAAATTCTGGAGTTGAAAGATGCAAGATTAGAGACCTTTGCAAAAACACTGTTGCCTAACAAAAATTATTTAATATTTCACTTAAAGAATTAGCTCTCCTATAATATAATTCATATGATTTGATTAAAAAGTGTAAAATTGTATGTGGTAGTGTTTCCCAAAATATGTTCCGAGAAACATCCATGTCCTGTTTCCTTAAAAAAAGCATACCCTCATCAAATACATTTCAAGACGCTAAATCATATTTGCCCTCTGGGTGAGTTGCAATGCTTATTACTATATTATAGGCACTGAGAAGTCCTGCAATGAAAAAAAAAAAAAGCTGTTTATGTTGAACCTAGCATTTTACAAAAAATTTGGCTATGAAACTTTTCCCCTTAAAACACTATTAATAATTTGCATTCTCTGGAACACAGTTATAAAGCAGTGTATTCCAGTATTAGTATTTATGATTTTGCTGTTGTTGCTTTTGTTTTGAAAAGTAGAAATAGCTGAAATGTACAGTAGGTACTGTCTTTGGGACCAGAATATTAAAGTTTACTACAACTGATTAATGTGCAGTTTATTAAGTTGGATATGAACCTTATACCTTATGACACTGTTCATTTTTACCATGCCTGTTTATTTTTTTTTTGTATTCCCCATCAGCCTCTAAGCAGATTAAGGGCAGGGTCCATGCTTTGTTTTTCATTGTACCTCTGAGAGCTTGCATAGTGCATGGCACATTGTAAGCACTCAATAAATATTTGTTTGAATGAATGAATGAACACTTTAGTAGATATCTTTTTAAGATATAGATATAGCCACATTATAACGTGGGTTTCAAAAGAACAATTTTTGGCCTCAAAGTAAAAATAAAAGAAATGAAGGTAAGAAAGACTAAGTTGAACTGGTCTTTAATACCTTTGTCAGAGGCCAATAAATTCCTCACCGGTTACTCTGTTGTCTGATGTGTCATTGCTCTTGTTTTCTGCTCTATTTGAAGTCAATGTTCATTCTATTTATAATTTTCCAATTTGTTTTTAAGTCTTTATATCTTCAGTTATCTTCCAGTAGCTATTTCTTACATGCCCTTTACTTTTTGTAGAATGACTTCTTAAAAGCAAAACTAACAGTGAACTTCTATTACCACAATATGTTCTGACAAACTTATTGAAGAGACAAGAAAAGGCAGTGAAGGCCTGGGGGTGAGAAGACTGTGATACAGAAGAGGTAAGATGTTTAATTCATTCAACAGATATTTATTGAGAACCTATTCTATGCTGGCCGAAGTGCATAAAGTCTAGATAATTCAAGGTCAGCTGAAAATATGAAATATTCATCAGACAGATATCAACAGAATTAAGAATTATCAAAATTTCATCCCCCTTAAATCAGTTTATACTCTAGAATGACTTGATATTTTTAGAGCAATGATTTGATGGGTAAATTGTTTGTCTTATTATGCTCTGTTTTTACCAAGGTTCATCTTTTCTATCTTGACAGTGCTGCCAACTTTCCCAAAATTGAACAATATTTTATAGGCCAGGACAAAACCACTTAATATGATTCTGTCACATAAAATTTAAAGTAATTTTAGTTACCTTAAATCAAAGTGATAACTGTTCAAAAGTCCACCCAAAGAATGGTTTTGACCAGGGGTTGATAAACTGTGCCCTGTGGGCCAAATCTGATCTATCACATGTTTCTGTAAATAAAGTTTTATTGTAAGACAAATACGTCTATTCACTTACATATTGTCTGTGACTGCTTTCATGCTCCAACAGCAAAGTTGAATAGTGGCAACAGGGACTGTATGGCCTTCAAAGCTGAAAATATATTTACTATTTGGCTCTTTATAGAAGTAGCATAGATAAGCTTTAGTAATTTGAATTAGAGCAAAATGGTAATTTGGGTGAGACAAAAATGATGGATTACTAAAAAACCATTCAGCATCCCCTTTTGGATATAATTTTGTTCTAATATGATATGAAATTCTTATGCAATACAAACAATATCCTCTTCATTAAAGATCTAAATCAATAGCAGAAGGTATTCAGTTTCAGTGCTGTTCTTTTGTTCAATATCTATAAGTATAGACCTGAAAAGCTGGAATGCCTAAGTTTTGTAGTAACACACTCTATGCTGGGAATATAGAGCTTGTCTTGGGAGGTAGTGTACTTTAGCAGATATCATAGGCAGGCTGCAAGATGGTCTATTTCCTGATATTCACTTCCTTGTGTAATTCCATCCTACGCAGAATAGGGTTGACTTGTGTAATCAATAGGATATTGCAGAAATTATGCAGTGTGACTTCTGAGTCTAGGCCACAAAAGACATTGTGATTTCTGTTTTATTTTGAAAGAACCAGCTACTATATCAAGAGAACACTCAAGCAGCTCTTTGGAGAGGTCCAAGTAGCAAGGAACTGAGCCATCTGTCAACAGCTGAAGAGGAACTGAGGCATCCCACCAACACTTATGTGAGTGAGCCATCTTAGAAGCATACCCTTAAGCCCCAGTCAAGCCTTGAGATGACTGCAGCTCTTGCTGACATCCTGACTACAACCTCCTAAGAGACATGGATCTAGAACCACCCGGCTAAGTCACTTTTGAATTCCTGACCCTCAGAATCTATGAGATTATAAATGTTTACTGTTTTAAGCCACTAATTTTAGGGTTATTTGTTATGCAACAATAAATAATTGATCTGGTGTATGAGAGCATGGGATCTGATGTCATACAACTTGTGTTCAAACTTGTATCTACCACTTGCTAGATGTGTGACCTTGGGGAGATTACTTAACTATGTTATTTAATTTTCTCATCTGCAAAAATGGGGATATAATTGCTCCAATCTCATTGAACTGTTGTGAGGAATTCAATGAGATAATGAATGAAGACTTCCTGGCATGTAGTAATTGCTGAGTAAAGGTTAACAACTATTTGCTTTTAATTATTATGAGAACTAACTCCAAGTATCCACCTAAGAATTATTTCAAACCTCCTTTTTTTGGACAATTAAGTGAATAGATAGTAGAATTAAAAAAAAAAAAAAAAAAAACAACTTTTATCCCATGTCCTAGAGTTTATATAATTCAGAACACCTAAAGTAAATGTGGTAGACCAGTACAGCAAGCAATTAAGAGAAGAGGCTATTGTTAAGACACCTGAAAACAAAATACATTACTACTGCATAATATTACATACAAACAGTAGAGGAAAAAGACCAGGCTGCTACCCCAAAATGTGAGTAAAACTATATAGTCTAATAGAAGCCACAAATTTTAAAAAACGAAATGACAAATGCAATTTTTGGCCTAATTTGCTAAAGCCAAAACTATACATATCACTTTTTTGGTAAAAGTAAAAGATAAACAGCAAAATAATACTATTCTTTGCAGATTGTTTGAGTTATCTAACCCTTCTTTAATCCAAGGGATTATTGAACAAAACCAATGTTCATTCAAAAACACTTACGAAATCTGTTGTGGATTACCAATATCATCAGTTAAACCTGTTTCAAATTTATTGCTTTCATTCAGGTTAAATAATAAAAGGGTCCATTTGTCCCACCACATGTATATACACGAATTTAGCTTTCATCATTCTCTACAAGTTTAATCCAGTGATTTATGTTTTTTAACGCATATTCGGGGAATCTGTTGAAGAAACTCATCCAGACAGAAGAGCTAGGTGGGATTAATAGGATGTGTGCAGGATTTAAAGCTGGTTGATTCAGTTCAGAGAAAGTTAAAAAGAGAAAAAGATCATAACACTGTAACCCTCCTTGAGGTTCTAATCATTTTAATGACTTTAGCAAAAGGGAACAGGCTAAGGTCAAGAAAGTTCAGAGACAATGATCTCTGTTTCTAGAAATATATTACATGGAAGAAAAGCCATTGCTTCAACTTTTCTTTGTTAACAGTGGGATACACTACTATATTTTTCTTAGAGAAAAATCTGCCTTCTATTTAAGTCATCATATTAATGGCTAAATCTGAGGTGTCAGAATTCTTGATTTTCTTTGTGAAGGCTTGTATTTCACTTAACACCACAACCAGCAACAAAAACTAGGAAGAAATTGGGCAGGCTGACTTTTTAAATTTTTTTAATGTTTTACAGCAAGGCGATATATTACTTTGAGATCCTCAGATAGCAAGTTCTCAGGTACAAAAGAATACTATGACTTATCTTATTATTGATGACTTTGCACACTTAAACACGTCCAGTTTAAGTCTCACAAGAACAAAATATTGGAATATGGAGAGGAAAAATCTTTTTTCTCTGCAGAGACAAGCCCATTCCACTCTATCAGGTATTTTGTTTCAATGACATTCTAATCTTTACACACATTAAGAACTTCCTTTCATAATATTGTTTTGTTTAGTGTAAAGAGCATTTTAACAAATATGCTCTTTTCCATTAACTTCTTTCCAAACACAGAGGACAAATGGAGACTGGATAAGCATATCTTAGTGCTTCATTGAACCCAATATGTAATTCTAAGTATTTCCAACACTCATTTTGTTATAACTTCCAAAATTTAATGGAACACCTTGGGATATGAAGTATTTTGTGTTCATTAACTTTTAAAGAAGAAGAGCAATGCTATCTAATTGTCAGCATTTTGAAAAGAATATCAAGTGCTCTACATATTTTCCTGATTATATTGGTGACATAGACCATACATAGGGACATGGAAAATGGGAAGTAGAATTCAATGCTGTCCAGTAGAACTTTGTGTGATGATGGGAAATGTGTTATACCCGTGCTGTCCATAGCACAGCTACATATGGCTACATATGGCTATTGAACACTTGAAATGTAGTTAGTGCAACTGAGGTACTGAATTTTTAATTTTACTTATTTTAAGTTGTTTACACTTAAATAGCCACATGTTGCTAGTGGCTACCATATTAACAGTGCAGAACTGGATAATTTATAACCAGATTTTAAAAAAAGGACAACTAATTCTACAACAACTGATTACCTTAATTTTTAGCTCCTGACACTCTTATTCCCACACTGATAATGTCTAAAATGATCAATCTTTGGGTTATTTTTAAATGCTATAAACTTAAATTTGCTAGGGAATGTCTGCCCTTTGAAGTATTTTGCATATACAGACACAATGAGATTTATTTAACTCTTTTTTGAATAAAGTTGAGCTGCTCAGATGAAATTTAATTTAAATTTAGTTGTTTCAAATTTATGATTTATTAATATAACTGAATTTCTTCTTTGTTTCAACACCATGAATAGTTTGAAATTTCTTCAAACAAGTATCAAGAACTATTTTTAGAATAAATAAAATGCTATCAGATCATAATTTCCTACTTATATGAAAAAGTAAAATATTTGCCTCAGGCAAAATATATCTGCAGATACCTAATATCATATTATTTTAAATGTTGTTTACATGATGACTTGAGTTCCAGTAAATTTGTGGAGTGAAAGAGCATAACAAACATATAAATATTTTCAATAGACTCCTGCATTTTCATAAGTGGCTGGGGTTTGACTTATTATGTTAATATACATTTTATCTTTATTAGTCCAGTTGTGAAATTCTTAAATCATCATTTTATCCTTTTCTAGGCTCTACCATGATTACTACAAGATTATGGGCAAGCCATTCAGATTTGGGTTTTTTGTTTGTTTGATTCCACTTAAATGGGCAATGCCATTATTATCTGCTGGTAAGTTATTTTAAAACTATTGATTGAACAAAACTAATTAGGATAACCTTATGACAACCAATACATATTTGTGGGGATAGGAATATTTCCAAATTTCATGGAAGCACCCTGGATTTCCTTTTCCTCTCTAATTCTCTGTATGTAAAATTCTCATTTTGTTTTGTTTTGTTTGAATTTATATATGATACCACAACCATGGAGCATGTAGTACTTCAGTACTCTAAATTCCTTATTCTTCTTTCTTAAATTTTGTTTTCCACAGATTAGCTCTACCCATGTACCTTATAAAGAACTGCAATATCTTAACTATTCCAACCCCAAATCTATTCCGCACTGCCTGTCAATCACATCACCTTCCAAGGTACTTCACTGGACACAAATCAAGTTTGACTCAAGTCTACTTCTAATCAATAGATCCTTATAGATTGCTTTAGTATACCTAAATCACTTCCCAGAAAATATCTCGCCATCTCATTTCTAATAGGAAAACATTAGATGAGATTTCAATCTGGGCCACTAAAGAAGAAAGGCTAATGTACTCTTCTGGTCCATTGGGGGCCTAAACTCCACGTACTTCTTCCATGAAATGGCAAAATGTTTTCTCTCAAGTCAAAGACACACACAATGGGAATATTTTAACTGGGAGCTGTGTGGAATGAAGGAAAATGACTGAAGGAAGTGCACACTGCCAGGTGGTTTCAACACCGCAGAAAGCTTATGCCTTTCAGTGTGGACGAGGCAAGCAAGTTCTGAAATCACAAGTGCCTCTTTGAAATAAAACTGCCAGGAAATCTTTTTTTTTTTCCCCCTTTCTTTAGTAAGTCAACAGCAAATGTGGCTACTAATGGTACTCTGAAATGCCATAAAAACACAGTCCATTTATTACCCATAATCCAAAGATATTTATTCCTCTAATAAGATAGTTAAATAGTATGCTAAGCAGCTGTTCTTAACAATCTATCCTGTTCTGTAGCTAAAGGGAGGACTGAGAAAATTTGTAATTATATGTTGCACTTTGCAGTTAACATACTCTCAGTATAGGTCATCTTATTTAATCTCCATAGTTGCCCTGTGAGAGTTAGTACGTCCTTGAACCACAGTCAGGAAACTGAGGCTCTGATCGGTGAGGAAGTTGCCTGTGTTCAAACAGCTGGCATCTCTGAGATGTATCTTTGAACACGGCCAGAAGATTCCAGAAGCTGCCTTCTTTCCATTATATTATACAGAAAAAAGGATTACTTAGGTCTACCATTTTATCAGTACTTTTCTGATATTTTAAATGAAAATATAATTCTGAAAAGTAATGAATTTTGTTTTAGGTGACTCCCAGGCAGAACTGCATTGTTTCTCAGGCCATGCTGCAGGTTGACCTGCTACACTCTGCCTAATGTCTGCCTAATGTCTGCCTAATGTCTGCCTGAATAAGGATGGAGACTACTGCAGGACATTCACTTCAGGGGTTTTGCTAAAACCAGATGTAGACTAGAGTCAACTGAGCTTGTAGTCCTCAATATCTTCTGAGAATACTTTCTTGACTGTGATGGATACCTTCTAAGATGGCTCTTAGTGACTCCCCCCCTCCTGGTACTCATGTACAGTCCCCTCCCCTGGAGTATGGGATGAACCTAGTGACTTGCTTCATATGAATGAAATATGGCAAATGAGATGGTGTGTCACTTCCAAGATCAGGTTACAAAAAGACTCTGGCTTCTGTCTTGCTCACCCTCTGTTGCTCTCTTGCTTGTTCATCCTGATGGAAGCCCAGCTGCCATTCTCTGGGCCGCCCTGTGGAGAGGCCCACGTGGCAAGGAACAGAGGAAGTTTCCAGCCAACAGCTGGTGAGAAACTGAGGCCTTTAGTCCAACAACCCACGAGGAACTGAATCTTGTCAACAGCCATCTGAGGGAACTTGGGAGTGGCTCCTCTTCTAGTCTAACCTTGAGGTGACTGTGGCTCTGGTGGTCACCATGACTGCAGTCCTGTGAGGACCTGATCCAGAGGACCCAGTTAAGCTGTGCCCAAGTTCCTGACCCACAGAAACTGTGAGGTAAAAGATTTGTTGCCTTAAACTGCTAAGTTTTGGGAGTAATTTGTTACACCGCATTATATAACTAATACATTGACTTAACAGAATTCCTTTTTCCTACCCTTTATGTACGCAATACCCCTCTCACATTCCAGAATTAATTCTGGAAAAGGATTTGACATCAGTAACTATGAAAACTGTACAGTGGATAAATTCATTGCTTTGGAGTTAGAAACATCTGAGCTGTGTCTGGATATGCCATTTACTAGCTCTGATACAATGAGGAAGTTATTTAATGTCTCTGATTCTCCCTTTATTCATCTGTGAAATGATCTACATGACCTACCTCATAGGTTTTTTTTTTTCTTTTAAGTGAGATCATGAAAACAAAACAAAATATTTAGTATCTAGTAGGCACTCAGAGAGTGTTAGCTATTTTTATGACAATTATTCCTTAATTTGAATTTTAATCTATTAACTACATCTACCCATTTTGGTTTTGCATTTCTAACATCCTTATTCTTATGGAAAGAATAATCAGTCACATTTTGTAAATATCAATGAACTAATATAAGCCATCCCTCTGGATAGCAGGAACCTAGGGAACACACAAAGTGGGTGGGTGACTGTTTCCCTTATTTTGATATTGCTTACTGACAATACATGGTCAGGTTAGGTGGTGGTGAAAAACTATATTATTTCCCATAGCTTAAACTCTGCTTTCTCCGTTATAACTATGCATATTTGGGTGTACCTGCAATATTTTTGCATATACAAATACTTGTACAGGAAGAAGAAATTTGGTACTTATATGTGTTGTTCCTCTTTTGAGATTAAACTTCTCATAGGCAGGATGGAGATTTATTAAATGAAATAGAGGGAATGTTAGCATTAGAGTTAGAAGACTTGAATTTTATTTTCTCTTTAGGTAGTAGATTCCTCATTGGAAAAAATAAAAGGGGGGTTTTGGGATTCCCTGCTGGCGCAGTGGTTGGGAGTCTGCCTGCTAATGCGGGGGACGCGGGTTCGAGCCCTGGTCTGGGAGGATCCCACGTGCCGTGGAGCGACTGGGCCCGTGAGCCACAGTTGCTGAGCCTGCGCGTCTGGAGCCTGTGCTCCGCAACAAGAGAGGCCACGATAATGAGAGGCCCGCGCACCGCGATGAAGAGTGGCCCCCGCTTGCCGCAGCTGCGGAAAGCCCTTGCACAGAGGCGAAGACCCAACACAGCCATAAATAAATAAAAATAAAAATTAAAAAAAAAAAAAGGGGGGGTTTTAGCTGTAAAATTCTGTTATAGTTTCTCTGCATTGGAAGTCACCCAAGTATGTATAAAATAATGCCATCTATGCCATGTATGTCACTAATAAGACAAACAAAACAAGTCAATTGTATATTGACCATTCTTTGAGCTTCTCTTTTCTTTATCTCCTCTCTTTCTTCCTCTTTTAGATAAAGCTTTCCAAAAAAAAAAAAAAGAGGCTGGTAATTAACTCCAAATGATACTATTCTATTCCCTAAGTAATCAAAGAACTCCCATTAAAAATGGAAATAATAGTGAGCTGAATACAAGGAGTATGTCAAGGAAGAGAAATAAAAGCCATTCTAAAATATTTTGCAAGACACAAAAATAATCTAAGTGCATGATAATAATTGGTGTGTAACGTCTTAAAACAGAAGCCAAGTTACAATGATTTTCATTAGATGCCTCTCAAATCCTATGGGTGACATGAGCCCATTTCCTCTGTCACATTTCTGAAGAGATAATTGCAGGAAACACTGCAAACAGTTTAACATTCACAGGTCATATTGAGAAATGGTTATAGATATTGACAGCTAAATACAACGTATCACAGTGGCATCCACCTAACAATGAGTTCTGCAAACCAAAGGCAAAAAGTCAAGCTTTGCTATGGTAATGAAGAAATATAGAAATATTCATTGAATGAGCGAATGAGTGAATGAGTGAGTGAATGAATGAATGAATGAATAAAATGCTTTCCAGAATTACAGGTTTGTATGACATATTATATAAATATTATTAATGTAACAATTAATTTTTCTTTTATAATATTTAAGTTAGAAACTCCTTGGATTTAGAAATTAAATAATAATCAACCCAAAATAGGAAAAGCAATTCTCTAAAGACTTTACTAGACAGACAGTAAATATAAAAAAAATTTCCTAATATTCACAGAATGTTATCAAATGTTTTTTTAAAAACTGAAAAATTCATGTAGTTTACAAAAAAAAATAGAATTAAATTTGCTAAAATCTTAAATAATAGAAATATCTACTAGGAAATAGCAACAAATAAACCAAGTCTCTATATAAATTATATTTTCCAGCTGACAATGTATAATTTAATATTTAGGGCTAAGTGGAAATCAATAAAATGTATTTACATTGATTGGACATAAGAAAAATTTAAATGTGGATATAAATAAAAGTTTGCATTAGAAAAAAAGGGTTAATTTTTCAATATTTGTTAGTTACACTGAACACGTACATTAAACATGTCAGTACATTAAACATACAGAGTCTGGGTGTAATTGTTTCCTAGTCTTTAAATTAAAATATGTGTGGGTGGAATAGATATATTTATATACACACACTTGAGAATTTATATACAGAACAAAGTTGCTAGTGTTTCTAATTGAATTACCTTTCTTATCTACTTAAGAGCCTCAAAAATTGTTTTAACTACTGTATATTTTATCTATGCACTTCCCTCCTAAATGGCCTCTTTTGTGTACAATTTGGTTTCCCCTTTCTACTCTTATTTCTTCATCTTCTATTTATTATTTATTAAATTGTACTTTACAGCTAAAAATACATATTGGTGATTGTGAATGATGATTAGATTCCTTAGAAAGCCATTTATGCACTTGTTCTTGTACCTTAAAAATTACGATGTTTAAATATTTTACCTTCTTCAAGAAAGATTTGAATCGGTTGTGTTTTTACATAAGAAATGCAAACTTTTGTATTTTGTGATTTGCCCAAAAAGGCATAAAGTTTTGGCTGAACATAACAAAACAAAACAAAGCAAAATCTTGCTTTTCTAAGCTCAGGATGGTCTTTGCTCATATTAGAACTAGGCCAGGATAGAGAATGTTAATTGTTTCATGGAAATCCTATCACTAAAGTAATATCCATGTAAAATGAAAAATTTTATTGGATTTAAACAGAAAGAAAAAAACAATGGCAAGCGAGAAAAGGATTAAAAAATGAGAAATCTTACAACCAATATTTATTTAGCACCTGTTATGGGTCAGGTTCTGTTCCAGGTCCTTGGGTTATATTAATGAAAAAAATGAACAGAAATCTCCGCTCTCCTGAGGCTTACTTTCTTGTGGGGGGAGGGGCACTTGGGTGAAGGGAGAGACAGTAAATAACAAACATAATAAATAAACTATATAGTATGTTAGAAGGTGATATGTGTGAAAGATAAGAGAAAATGTAGAGCAGGGTAAGGGAAATTGACAGTGTGTGGAGGCAGGTGAGGGAAGGGGTGATGCAAGTGGTATTATATAGGGGAGCAATGGTAGGTAAGTCTTGCTGAGAAAGTGACATTTGAGCAAACACTTGAAGCAACTAAGGAAATTATCCCAACAAATATCTGAAGAAAAAGCATTTGAGGGATAGGAAATAACTTCAATGAAAACCCTAAGGTTGCAGTGGGCCTGGTAAAATCAAGGGACATCAGGAAGGTAAATGTTGCTGGAGCAGAGGTAGCAAAGGGGAGTGAAGGGAGGTGGGTTGGAGGGGAATGGGCTTGGGAGTGGGGTGGTGGTGCAGTTCATTTACGGACTTGTAAGCCGTTGTGAAGACTCTGACTCCGACTCTGACTCCTGATTGGCCAATCCTTTGTCCTTGCCAGCACCTCCTCCTCCTCCTTCTTTTCCACCTCCTCCTTCTCCTTCTTCTTCACCATTGTCACCTTCATCTCCAAGGCATTTATTGAACACATATCTTAATTTGAACGATAATAAGATTCTAAAGCTTTAGGAGTATATTTCCACAGTTTCCTTATTCTCACCAATTCTGTTCAACCCAAAGATATGTGTTGAATTACTAATATATGCAAAACTGTGTATTAGGCATATTTTAAAAAATAGAGACTGTAGCAGTCTATTGGACGCTTACCATAGAATATGATTCTCTAGACTTCTATTGAAGAGGACAATACTAAGTGTTTTATATGTACTAAGTTGGTCCTCCCAGCAACCCTTTAAAATGGATGCTATTATTTTTCCATTTTAAAGATAAGGAAAATGATGCACAGAAAGGTTAAATAACTCATCCAAGATACACAGACAACAATAGAACTAAAACTTGAGCTCAGGTATCTTTGACTCCAGAGTCTGTGTTCTTGACCATTCACAACACTGCCTTCTCTTGCTATAATCCTCTACAATACTCATACTCTTTGAAATATTTTGTTTAGTCACTTGTTCATTCATCAAGTGTTGGTTAACATCCTACTGTTTGCTCAGCCCTGTTAGGCATTGTAGAGATAGGGCAGCTGCAAGCCTCACACAAGTGTCTTTGTGTGAATTAGAAAAAGTTGTGTCTTCCTCAAGGCACTTGACTTCTTTCTGTATAAAAAGTACTGTAATATTCTGATCTTTTAAGAGCAAGATATTTAACTGCCATTGTTGGAAAACTGTCATAATAAATACACAAAATTGTGTATAAGTCTAAAGGTAGAATAAATATGAAAGCCAAAATATTAAAGGTGTTTATGATATAAATAATGCCCCGAGATGTGATGCCTCTGTGAAATGTACAACCTGAAGTGATGTGCATGACGCCCCTATATGAGCCAAATAAAAGACATAAACATTGCTCTTAGAGATGAAAAATTAACCACTCATAGTAGGTCAGGAAACTCATTTCTTTTCTACAAGACCTTTTGGGGCTTTATTGATAGACTCTTTCAAAATCTTTTCGTATGAACTCAGATAACTTAGCAATGTTGAAAATTATTATTTGAACAGTAATAAGACACTAAAGTTTTGGAGTGTATTTCTGCCATTCTTTTGGGATTGTCTCTTATTCTTGTCAGTTCTGTTCAGTTAAAAAATATATGTTGAATTCTGAACAAGTGAAAAACGGTGACATAGGCATACTTAAAAAACATGGGCCATAGCCTATTGGGCACAGACCACATAACTGTGATGCACTAGAGCACTATTGAACTGTACATGATACCAATTCTTCATAGTATTTATATCCTTCACGACTGACATTAATCAGTTATCTATTTAAGAGAGTTTTTTTCTCTCATGAAGATCAGAGCATACCTATGTCATTAATTTTATATTAATTAGCACTTATCCTCAAGAGATTTTAAAGTATGACTGGTTATTAACTCCAACTTCACAAATTACAAAAAAAAGCAGGTTCAGGGCTGCTAATGGTGGGGCCAGTTTCAAACACAGGAATTTCTGACCCCAAAGTCCATCAGGCTAGGTTGCCTCTCTGCGTATGGTGGGAGGATGACTAAGCCCCCATACCTCTCGCAGGCCGTTAGAAAAATTGGAGGTGAAGATTATAGAAGTAAGAGAGAGCACACGGCCAGAATGACAGCCTGGGAAGATCCCGCCCCAGCCAGATTCCAGCTTGCTTACGCCTACCCAGACTAGGCACAACACCTATTGTTTAGCAGCCAACTCAAATGGCTGAACACTGAACTATAATTTTAAATGCATGAAATAGTCCCAGAATTTGCTGCAAGGTTCATTATATCACTTTTCTTCTCCATCTGTACTTGCTTTTAGGCTTAGATATAGTGCTTCTGAAAGGGTAATTTGAAGATATCAGGGGGTATGAAATAAGAATAACAAACACATATTTGTAGTTAACCAGGTGCCAGGTACTATTATAAGTACTTCATTATATTAACTCATTTAGGAAGTGAGAATCAGGCCTTTTTTTTCCCCCTAAGAACAAATTTTAAGAGCCTAGGCTAAACTTGGAAATATACTGGAGTTGAAAGGCTGGGTAAAGGAATGAATATAAAGGAATCTTTGCATCTAAAACTCTCTAATGTGGCAATGTGACCCTGAAGGCATTGTCAATAAACCAGTGGGTGAGACGTTTCAGTCATAGGAATAAGTGAAACCATACTTATGAAAGGTGTTATAACTTCATATAATTCCTTCATTCAAATGGTCATTTATTTTTTACTTTTTCATGTAGTCTATAAATGACTAATTTGAGAAATAATCCATCGGGGGTGTTGTCACAAAGAAAGTTAAGACTTTCTTGTAGCTGATGAAAATAATTTTTCTTTTTTCTTTTTTTTTTTTTAAATTAATTAATTTATTTTTGGCTGTGTTGGGTCTTCGTTTCTGTGCGAGGGCTTTCTCTAGTTGTGGCCAGCGGAGGCCACTCTTCATCGCGGTGCGCGGGCCTCTCACTATTGCGGCCTCTCTTGTTGCAGAGCACAGGCTCCAGACGCACAGGCTCAGTAGTTGTGGCTCACGGGCTTAGTTGCTCCGCAGCATGTGGGATCTTCCCAGACCAGGGCTCGAACCCGTGTCCCCTGCATTAGCAGGCAGATTCTCAACCACTGCGCCACCAGGGAAGCCCTTTCTTTTTTCTTATTTATTTATTTTTTTAGTTCTTTTCCTTCTTCTTAAAAAACAAAAAACAAAAAGAAAAAACACTGTCTATACTGTTTTACCTACCTTATTGTAAGCCTTAAGAACAAGAGCTAAGATTAACAACTCTGAGTTTTTAGCGTTTACCCTTCTACTTTGCACATGGAAGATTTCATTCACTTATGGTTGATGATTCACTGATGGTTTTTTGAGCGCCGGTTTTTTGAGCACCTACTATGTGCCAGGCACTGGGTTAGGCAAGGAGGTATGATGGCAACTAACACACAGTCCCTACTGAAATTGTCATTGTACAGAGAAGCCAGACAATAAATAGGCAGTTTCATTAAATATAAAGACAATGATGGGCAATATAAGGGTGTTCACTAAAACAGAAGTACTGAACTCAGACTAAGGTGATAAGCGAGGACTTCCCAGAGAAGGTGACAAGTATTCTGAGATCATAAAGAAAATAATAGTTAAGAGGAGAAAGGGCAGGACAGGTAAAGGGAAATACAGGACCAAGGTCTTGGACCCAATAGCAAGAGCTCAGTCTGTTCTGGGTACTTTACATATTCCTTGTGTTTAGAAGGAGAGTGAGGTTTTGACTGGTGAGACTAGAGAGGTAAGCAGGAGACAGCTCAAAAAGGGAACTCTGCCAACATTTGTTTTTGATGCTGATGAGGCCCTTGGTAAGTTCATGATTCCAGCTAGAATTCCTATAGGTGTGGCTGAAAAGGTGTCCACACAGACAAGTCATTATGACAATCACCAACTGCCTCTCACAGAGGACAGAACAAAAGGCATCAGGGTGTTCTCATTACAAGTTAATCCAGGGAGCAGTGTAAAACGGGTGAAGAATTCAGGAGTCATCAGTGTCTGAATCTGTCTGCTATAATTGTCAGAGTATTAGAAGAAAGGTGGAATCTGGTCAGTAGGTGGGTATTTTTCATATTTTCCAAACTTGTTTGGATATCACCTATGTGACCTTTAGATAAATATAACCTGAATTTTATAAACTACCTACCCAGACCTAAGCAAAATAGCTTTTGTTCTATTTGCATTTTTGCAAATTAAGCATCATCTGAAGGTACATATCTCATTGCAAGCAGCTTTTGCTTCTCTCAACCTTTCCTGGCTCTAAAAACGTTTCTCCAGCATGAGCTACGTACTGAACTTTGAAGAAGGGTCCACTGTAATAACAGTAAAGTTTAATGGTGCATAACTTTGAGAGACTGACAAATTTCCAGCCAAAGTATTGATTCTTACAGAATTTATGAAGCACATGCTGTATTCTGTGTCATTATGGTCCATTTTTGGCTGAAAGAATCATGTAAAATAGATTTTTAAATGAGTGGTAATAGCCAGACGTAAAGAAGGTATTGACGTGTGTCATGAAGGGTGAAATAGCATGCCAGATTAATGCATATAACAAATCAAAAACAACAGTACCCTCTACTACTGCAAATATAAATTTGCTTTTGCTTTTAATCATCCCTCCTATTTACTACTTTGCACATTTACAATTTCCTTTCTTACAGACCTCTTTTGAAGAACATTAAATATGTGTAAAATTTTTGCATAGTTGCATAGACTGCTTTGGGGAATACTAACAGTTCAGAAACCGGTTGCTTAAATTTGGCAAAGTAATTTGCTCTTATATGTAAATAATGTCCTTTGTAAATAATGCTAAAAGCTTATAATCTAATCTTTATTACATGCATATAAATGACATATTTAGTGGATTAATATTTAAATCTTTTCATGAATTCAACAATTTTAAAGTATTACTGGAAATTTTTGTTTGTTTTTCAGAAGCATAAAAATTTATTTTTCCTTTATGACTTCCAGCTAAGCTTTTTTTTTCTGTCCCCAAATGCTCTCATGGAAGACATCCTTGCATCTAACTTGTTTCGAAAAAGTATAGAATCTACGGCCAAACCACCCTGAACGCGCCCAATCTTGTTTGAAAAAGTATAGAATTTTTTCCTCTGGTCCTCTGCTGCCTATTTTTGCCCTGTTCATCTTAATGCTTGCTATGAATTAGTTTCTCAAGAAACAATTGAAATGTAAGTCTTTTTTTCTCCCAGTCGACATTTTGTTTTGACACACTGGGGAAAAAGTGGTTTTCAAAAATAATAATTTAAACTTTGATTTTACTCTTCACTTTGGAATACATGTTTATTAAATGTGTATCTCCCCCACAGAGTAATCAATACAGATTGTGTAGTACATTACAAGGAAACCATGTCTGAGGTTATTAGAAAAATTAAATGCCTTTAGTTTTGCTTACTTGAGCAATATGTGAAAATTAACAGTTCAAACCCTTTCAGGCATCTGACCAGACTTAGCCTTAGTCAGAACTCATGGTGTGACTAGGCTTTGTTTCTTCTTTCTTTTCCTCTTCTCCCCTTCCCTCCCCTCCCCTTTCCTTCCCTTCCCTTCTCTTTTCTTCTCTTCTTTTTTAACTTATCTGGTTAGCATTTACCTAGTGAACATCAAATTACCTGAAATCCTAATTTTATAGACTAACATTTATAGAGAGATATCCACATTGAGAGGGGAGACAGAGGGAAAAGGAAAATGGGTGGCTATGGCTTTCTCTGAAAAGTAGTTCAGTGTTTCCATCACATTCCAGAAACCTTTTTAGAGCTAGAAAGAGAGGTCACCCAGGTCTAACTGTGCTAGGGACCAACGAATCCCAGGCACAGATACATCTCCCTCACATCCAGAAACCCCAAGAGAATATGTTAAATCCTTTTCAAACAACTGCTTTTCAACAATTTAGGAGTTTATCAGCTTAACAAAAAAAAAGAACTTAGCACGAAGAAAAAGGCTGAGACTCTCAATAGACTCTTCTAGGGCCTGGTAGAGCCTGAAGAACTCTTCAAGGTCTTAGTCAACAGTTAACAGAGGAGTTTAAACTAGCGCGTTCATCTATACCACAAGCGCAAGACATTGGTCTTTACGTAAACGTTTTTCCCATGCCAAATGCAGGCAAATTCAAATAAAATAGGCGAAGTCCTGGATGGAAGATTAGAACAACAGATCAGGGAACAGGAAAGTGAATCCCCACCTCCAGTGCAGTATCTCATGAGCAGTCCCATTTACACCCTACTGTTCACCTGGGGGTGTTTCAATTCACGGTGTCTGTGTTCAGAGCTTTTTTAACTTGAGATTTTTTTTTTTTTTAAAGAACAACTTTTAATTCACTGATGTGTTAGAAGAATAAAAGTTTTAGAAAGTTATGAATTTCAGAAGATTTTTTTGAAAAAAATGTAGCTACACTCAAAGATATTTGAAATGCAGAGGCTGTTATTCAAATTGGACCTTCATTTCCTGATTTTTTTCAAATCAGACCCAGCTTTCTTTAGACACTATAGGCAGACTATACACATAGAATGTGTACATAAATGTACATAACTGTAGCATTTGGTTGTGACAAACTAGTTTTACTAACACGGAGGATTTAATAGACGAAATGAGGAAATATGTCAATGTAATAGCATATTAGATTCTGCAAATGAGCTATTCCTAAGGCAACATGAATTGCTTGCTTTTATATTTCCACAATTGTTCGTTCATTTGACAACTAACATTCAGAATCCATCTTTGATCTTGGAGGACTCGTATAAATCAAAGTATAATAAATCCTTACACTTAGGAACTTAATGTGACACTCAGACAAAAGATGTCTTCTGACAGAGTCTTTGGCCTGTGCATATAAGGCCACAATAAGACCTGAAGTCAGGGCTAGCTGCAGGCAGGCTTGGGAAGAGGGCAAACTTGTCTTCAGGGCTTTAAACATTGCTCTGGGCCACATTTCTCACCAAGCCTCAGGGACCCCAAATTCTAGTTACCATTTACTGAGGATTTATTATGTGCCACACATTTACATGTATTATTTCTGATCCTTACATCAGCTTTCAAGATCAGTATTTTATCCCTATTTCACAAATATGAAAATAAGGCTCAATAAGTCTAAGTACTTCTAAGGGGCAGAGCTGGGTTTCCACCCTGTGTCTGAATTCAAAGCCCCTCTCAAGCTCATGACATCACTGTGTCTCATCATGAGACCCGAGGCTTCCCTCTGGAGTTCACACCCAAACCTGTTCTTCCTGTTTTGACTCCAGATTCCCTTTGGCTTTCAGGCTTTGCAATATATTAAATAAATGAACTTTTTAAAAGGGGGAGGGGCAGGTGGAGGGAAGGCATGCGTGGCTCTACTTCTATTAAGTTTTATTATTAGAATTCTATTTACTTTCTGACAGGGACCTCTTGGAAATGATACTTTCACCCAGAGGAGTTGTAACAAGATAAATTTCAAGCAGCATGGAATGTTGTTGATCAGGCAGACAGCATGACTGCCACTTTAGCGTACTGTTAAGATTAGCCAATTGTGTTGGCTCGACAGTGTTGTGAAAACTCCTGTTAGCTTCTTGGAACTACAAAGCATGTGATGAGAAATTTTCCTTATTTTGCTTTGTGACTATCTGCCATTTGATTTTCACTTTAAAATATAAATTTACAGCTCTTGGACTGGTAACAGAATTTTCCCATTGTGAATAAGTCCCTCCAAACACACTTGGTTGGGAGACCAGCACAATGATCTATTAAAACTCACTAGAAATAAATATTTTCATTAAAGACCCCTCTCTGAAATTTACTGTGTGACTTAGGCAAACCAGTTAACCTCCATAAACCTTCAAATATAAAACAGTCATCAAGAGGAGCAAATTGGGTTTTACAAAAGGGCTTTACAAACTGTTAAGTTTATACAAATGTAAGGGCATTCCTGGGCATCATTCTTAATCCAATTCATTCCTTCCTGAGAAGCAATCCTGCAAAATAAGGCATTGACCTGAGTCTTCCATCTGTGATCTCCTTTTGATCCTACCGTATAAAGGAAGAACTAAGACTCCTTTCAGTAATTTACCACTGTTCTGCCAATAATCAATATGTCATGAGCTCTGAACATTTCTCCTTGGATTTCCTAATCCTGACTAAATGGTAAATCCTGGAGTTATTAGGTGACAATGGCTCATTTATCAAATCTGTAGAAAGAAGCTTCTTTTTTGGAATTTTTTTTCCTCTCCTATCATTTAGTAGTTTATCTTTTATAATCACTGACTGCTGTCTAGGCTGCCTACTTGAGAAAGAAAGCAGCAAGTAGCAGAACCATATGAGGAATGATAAATGAAGACATCTACTCCTTTCTTCCCATTTGCCTCCTTACATTTGGGACAACAGGTACCTTTCATGCCCATTCATCTGATTCTTCCTCTAAAAGTACCTTAGTGCCCCCTGCAGGTTACATGAGTTTCTCCTTCCACAACCTTGTTTATACTTTTTTTTTTTTTTAACCCTCTCCTGAAACCCCCAGTGCTAGTTTCTTCTCAATGGCGCTAGTTATCTAGAAAAAAGATTATTTATACAGTTCTCTGAAGTGTCGAGGAAAATGATTCCAAAATGGTGATTTTGATCTCATGTGCAATTTGAGGGTAATAATGGATATTTGGCATAACATTAGTAGCCACGAGACCACTAACAAATGAAAAGCTACAGGAGATACTTACAGGTGAGAAATCTGAAGTCTAAAAAGGCCAAGTAACTTTGCAAGGCTTCCAAAACTAATTTACGGTGGCTGGTGGTGGCATTAGAACTCAGGTCTCTTAGCATTTACTCAAGTATCCCTTCTTTTACTGTGTTTTGAATAGTTTCTTTTCCTTATTTTCAAAAGCATCTGTTTTGTACCCCAGTTGTATATCTTGAAAACCTAACTCCAACTAAGAGCTACTAATGTCATCCATTTGGCTTCAGTAGGTAACAGATGGATTAGGGCTTCCAGCACACCTAAAGGATGTGCTTGGTAATACTAACCCAATTTGTAACCACATCCTGGTGTATTGCAAATGCTTCAGAGGTCAAAGGTATAACTTAGCCAGAACTAGAAAGTGAAATAAACATGAGAGAGGGCTCATTTCTTGATTTGCTTGAAAGTTGCCTAGAGCAAAGTACTCCAGCACACAATCTTATAATGATTCCTGGGCTGAAAAGGCAGAAATCTGTTGGCTTTTTCTAGGTTTTATGACCTTGAAATTCTTGAACATTTTCTGAACCGTCTGTTTCCTGAAATGTCACTCATTCATTCCAAAATTATTAATTGGCATTATCAATCCTAGGTTTATCTTGCTTATTCTAAGTGCAGAATGTCCACTGACAAATCCTTTATCATCCAAGAATTTTGAGCTCAGGAAAGCCTTTCTCTTTTGAAACTATTTAGAGATTTGGAATGAAATTTTGAAGGAACTAATGCTGTATTTTAATCTAAATCCTTGGGGAAAAAAAATTAAAATCCTGAGATATAATTAAGTCCGCAGATCAAAATGGAGGGTGAAAATATCTAGATATAAGTTCTGAGAGGCCAAACTTAAAAAGATGACTTTGTGAAATGGTAAGTGTTTAAACTACAAATCTATGTTTATTCAGCATCTGGATTTCTTCTTGCTAAGTAGTTTTAAAGCTACTTAGTATTTAATTGACATTTTACTCACTACTTTACTTGCTTCAAGTCTTTCATACTCAAGCTCTCCCAATTGCAGCTTGTACACAAAAAATTGCCTTAGCCTGATTTCCAAATGGCTAAATAGTTTGATGTAAATTCTGTTAGAATTCAGTAATACTAATACTGCAGGTGCTGGAGAAGCATTTTTCAACTGTCAGTTATGACCCTTTAGTAGGTTGTGAAGTCAATTTAGTAGGTTGTGACAGCAAAAAAAAAAAAAAAAAGGAATAGATTGCATGAAATATAAGAAAATGAGTGGAAATTAAATATTGTTATATGAAACTCTTGCTTTGTTATGTGTATATCTGGATTGTGACATAAATTGTATTTCTTCTGTGAGTTGTAGTCAAACTGAAAAAATCTATTCTAGCCTGCAGTGGATAAGAGCAAGAACTCCTTACCAGCTGTGTGAACCATTCTGAGCCTTGGTTTTCTTCTCTGAAAATAGGTGTAATAAGACTTTCATAATAGGGTTATTGTAAGAGTTAAGTAAAAAAATAAAATAATGTTGGTGCATAGAATATGACGTAGTCAGAGACTAATGTTGTTATCTTAGTGGCAGTTATAATGAGAATTATTTGAAATCATATTTGAAATCATATTTGAATCATTTGAAATAATAAATCAAAGTACTTACACTACTCCTTTAAATTGAGTTCCCTTGCAAATCAAGTTCCTTCTACCTCTTGAGCATATAGCCCCAGGGAAGAAGGTGGGCATTCCCAGGGTTAGAACAAAGAAGCCATTGATCAGTTTTGGATCTCAGAAGCTGACTCTTTTGAGACAATAGTCATGAAATTTGGGTCGTTTGAAAGAAAAGGATTTTCTAAATTCCTTTATTTCTTCTTTAACATATGGAGAAGCTGGCCAAAAAATACTAGAGATTCTTAAATGAGAGGAGAGTGGGACAGGTTAGGAAGAAGGCAGGACATGCCTGGCTTCTCAGTTCCTATTGGATTCTGGGTAGAAGAAGGTAGAAAGGTAGGTGAGCACTGCTCCAGTTTTTCTTCTCTACACTACTTCCTGGGGTAGGGAGGTGTTCAGTGGGAGAAGAGAATTGAAGAGATGTTCTAGTGAGGTTGGGGGTAATGCTGAGGAGAGTGGCTTTTGCCCTCCACAAGGATATTGGAAGCTATTGCCTTACAAACTTCTGCTTAAACATGGAGGCTGTTACAGCAAATTAAATTTAATGGCTTAACATGGTTTTGCACACAAAGGTCTGAGTTTAAGCCCCTTAGAGTCCCCCTCAGCTCGTGTATGATATGACAGCTATCCAGAAGTTTCGGAGCATCCTGGTTCGGAATGAACCAGAAAGATCTGACTGAAAGTAGTTGAAGGACCTGCCTAGCAACTTTGCCGAAGGAGGTTGCCTAAGCGGAATGAAGCCACCCACTGTAGACTAAATTCCCATTGAGGTCACAGTCACATGCCAGGGAATACATTTTGTCATCAAAAGTGGAGATGAGGGCCCAATCAGTAAGCATAAATGGTGCCCCAGAGCATTGTCAGAGTTAAGTAAACATGAATGATTATCACCAAAGGCAGTTGCTAGCAATGAGGGCATCAGATTGCCCAGGGTAGGGACAAGTCACTGTAGGATGTCACCAGCTCTGGGAATAGACCAAACCAGGAGAGCTTAGAAGATACGTCATATACTTGAGGAGTCTACCTCCTATAAGATTACATATGCCTTATTCATCGTGTGTATATCCAGGTGGAGAGGGCAGAACTCTTGACAAGCATTTCCCTGACTCATCTAGGCAGAAACTGAGTTACATAAAGAGATGGATTGAATTACCAAATAAGATTGAACCAACAATTTAAATTTAACTAAAATATGTTTTCTAAACTACCTGGTGGGTGTGGGATTGTGAAGGAAGCCAGATTCTTAAATAAAGTAACCCCATTTCTTTCACATCTGAGCATAGTGTAAATACATTTGTGATGCTTCTGATTTTTCTTTATTATTGTGTCATATCATCACATCTATGGGAATTAAATTTTTCTAAGCCTTTATGTGTGCCAATCTTTGTATCATAGAGTATTTTGAGTAATAACTCCTTTGATACAAATTAACAGCTATCTAATTTAGATGCCTCTTCCCCAAACCTCAACTATAGAAAACCAACTGCAAATGAATATGAAAGAAAAAAGGGAGAAGCCAGTCCCTGGGTTTCCAAATGAAATGCTGCCAAGCCCCCATGAAACAAACAGTCCTGAGCAGAAAAATAAAGGTAAACATTTAAAATTTATATGGGACTTTTTTACTTAGATAGTTGCAATTTAACTGTAATTTTGTATCTTAACCTTTAGAGTTTTGTCCCTTCCCCACAGTTGTAGGGGAAGGTGGTAGAAGTGGTGGTGGAGGGGATATAAATCGTTAAAATGAAATAGGAAAAGACATGGTAAAAAGGACCTTCTATTTTCAGGGCACTGATCTGTCCAGAGCGGTTCCTTCTCCCCACAAAACACTGGCAGGATAAATGGCTGCTGCCAGCATGTTGACAGGGTAGAGGGCTCACCTATACCAAGGCCTACAGACCAGCATGTAGTGATGGTCAGGGCTGGGCCAGAAATGTGCCCTTGTCCATGCCACACGAAGTAAGATGGCATAGTGGAAAACATTGGAGTTAATTGATAATATGGGGGTTGGGACCTCTCGCGTCAGTTAGATAAAATGGGCTCTACTCCTAGAATCACCATTTCCGAGAAGTGTGAACTTAGACAAATTACTTAATCTTTCTAACTTTAGTCTCCTGATCTGTAAAATGGGGATAAGAAATGCAGCTTCTCATAAGGCTGTTGGAATTTAAATGCGATAATTCATGTAAAACATACACCTCACTCTCTAGAATGGGTTCATTGAAAGTCAGCCAGTTTTATTCTCTTATCCTTTTGGGAAGCTTTAGGCTTGAACCTCACTTCCTACGTGAAATTCAGTAAAATACTTAATCTTTTCTCTCTCTCGCTTTTTTTTTTTTTTTTGGTCGCGCTGCATGGCTTGCGGGATCTTATTTCTCCAACCAGGGACTGAACCTGGGCTCCTGGCCGTGAAAGTGCCGAGTTCTAACCACTGGACTGCCAGGGAATTCCCAAATACTTAATCTTTTTGAACTGAAGTTCCCTCATTTGTAAAATGGGATTAATTTACATTATATCAGAATATTTGGAGATCATAATAAGAAATATATGTCAAGTTTCTCTCTTTCTCCCCTTCCTCCCTTTGACCCTTTTCTTCTGGTCAGTCTATGCATGGAGGCCAAAAAGATCTCAGAGGAGATGGGACAGGGATATCATTGAGCCTGTGTCTTTGCTGCATATGCAGACTCTTGGAGAACTAGTAGGTCTGAGATGTGAGTAGGTGACCAAAGAGAGAGTAGATGAGAAATCGATGGAAAGAGCATCACAAGAAGGGAAATTAAGAGTTAGTGCAGAATTAGAAATGAGAATCACACTGATGTCTGGGCCATTTGATACATCACTGCCAGAGATAACTTTCTTAAAATTCTAATCTTGCTTAAACCAATACAATGGCTCACTACTGCTTCCCACAGAAAGTCTAATTGTATCGAAGGCCACCTCTGATAAGGTTCTGGCCTCCTCCCCTCATTATTGCCAGCCATCCCCCTTACCATGTGCCCTTCCTAGTGGGAAGGGAGGCAAGGACATTAATGAGGAAGTTATTATTGAAATGGAGTTGGCAGGGCTTGGCAACTTGGCAAGAAATTAATTTCAGGTGGAGGACAGGGAGTGCTAAAAATTAGAGAAAGAAAAGTCATAAATGACATTAAACTCTTTTTTTCTTAACACATACTAAATCAATTCTGGCAGCAGTGAGTTCCAAAAGAATGCAAGTGTCACCTGATAATATTTCCTAGATTCTAAGACATAACTGACCGTAACATACATCATTAACAGGAGAAAAGGAAACATATCGTTTACAAGACACATCTTGACTTTTAAAAACATGTGAAAAACATTCCCTTTTTTTTCTTCATTCAACAAATATTTACTGAGAACCTAATATAAGCTAGGCCCTGTTCTAACAACTGGAGATGCAGCAAAGTAAAATAAAAGTAAAGGTTCCTGCCTTCCTGGAGCTCTCTTTCCAATGGAAGGAGTCAGAATATAAACATAATAAATTACATAATTATGTAGATGATAAATGCAATGGATAAAAGGTAAAGCAAGATAAGGCGAACCAGGATTGCCAAATGGGTAAGGGTAGAGGTTGGCATTTTAAACAAGTTAGTGAGAGTAGGCACCACCGAGAAGTTGCCATTTGAGCAAATGACTTGAGGGAAGTGAGAGAACGAGACCCTTAAGGCAAGCAGAGAGGATAATCAGTGTAACTACATACCATGTATAGTAACACATGTCCCAGGGTTCTATACTCACATGAATTGGGAAAATATAGTTCCACATACTGTATATTTTCTTGGAGGTCAAAATAAGAATTAGCATATTATTAAGGCATTGTGAAAACAAAATAAAACGTTTTTAACTTTATTCAACCCAGCATATCCCAAACTTGTTAGATAACATAAACTGTTGTTGAAGGACATCTGCTAAGATCTTCAAGGACATCAGTTTTCTGTGAAACAATGGAAGAAATGTTGAATTAGGGGAATATGATTTCTTTAACCAGTATTATTTGCTGACATATCTACTGTAAAATTTGAATAATCCATTGCTGAATTATGAATATCCTTTATATTTCTTTTGAGCTTTGGAGTGTTACTGTGTGGTTATTAACTAGGCATCCAACAGCAATAATGCCATGACTCTATTTATTGAATTGATAATCAAAAGAGTAGACCACTATATTCTTGGATTTTATGCCTTTTAGAAATGTTATACAAGTGTTATTGACCCTACTATTCAGAAAATGTATTGCAAATTAGGGCCTGTTTATTTTATTTTATTTTTTTATTGCTGTATAATTGACATGCAACATTATATTAATTTCAGGTGTATAACATAATGACTTGATATTTGTATACTTGCAAAATGATCACCACACAAGTCTAGTTAACATCTGTCCCCATATAAAGTTTCAGAATTTTTTTTCTTGGGTACTTTTAGGATTTACTCTCTTAGCAACTTTCAATTATTCAATACAGTGTTAGTAACTATGGTCGCCACACTGTACATTATAAATGTTTAAATTATATCCTTACTCTTGCACGGGTTTGAAAAGTTGGTTCTAGATGAGAACACTCTTTTACTCACGAGAACACCCTTTTATTCACCATGGAAGCAATGCATGCCGGCTGTAACATGCCTCGCCTAACAGCAAAAGAATGTTCAGAAGCATGCCCAGCTAATTGAAACTACAGGGGGCATTTAAGTAGGCAAAGTGTTATTACTCAGTTTAAATTGTGTCCAGGATATCAGAACTACCATTCCCTACTCTTGCAAAAGGCACTATGGGAATGGGAATGGCCCATATGACTTCTTTGAGGAACATCTGTAGCTGGGTGTTCCAGCTGCTGGTGTGATCATGGGCTTCCCTCCTCTCTCAGCAGGGCAGGTGCTCTTGCCCCAGAGACTGGGCAACTGGCTGTTTCTATGACGTATTTATTTTTACTTGTGTTTCATGTCACTTTTTTAAAAAAGCAAACAGAACAACTGTAAGTCAGTATAACTGCCTATCAGTTTTCTTTATTTCTCTTTTTGTAAAATAAAATTTAAACTGAAGAAAAAAAAATAAAAGAGAATGACTTCTTTTAATTTTTCTTATCCCAGTTGTGCTTGACAAACTCAGATGGCCATCCACATTATCATCCATAAGAACAGGGGTTACTGTTACGAATGTGAAAGTCAGGTAGTTTTTGAACTCGTGGTATCGAGTGCAAACCCTATGCCATGAGGCTATCACAAGAAGTTCTCCAATGTCAATATTTTTTGAAAATTTGCCTCAAAGTATAATTTAAGTAGCAAAAGTGCAGTCCTTCATCTAGGACTTTTAAGTCTGAGGCAAGTTACTCTCAGTTTATTCCAAGATATTTCTTTGAAAAGATATTCCTAATACAGTGCACTGGTTATTTTAAATAAGAGCATTTGCTATATTTGGTCTAATTTTCTTATTTGAAATTAAATCAGTTTCTTATAATTTCTAGAAAGCAAATAGCCTATGTTGGCCATCTATGAGTTTCTCTATTATTTAGGCGGAAGTGTCCACAAAAGTGGATGTGTGAAGAGCTAGAACAAATAATCCTAAAACTGATATGGAACCACAGGATACCTAGAATTGCTAAAGCAATCCTGAGGAAAAAGAACAAAGCTGGAGGCATAATCCTTCCAGACTTTAGATAGTACTTCAAAGCTACAGTAATCAAAACGTGTGGTATTGACACAAAAATGGACAAGTGGGTCAGTGGAACAGAATAGAGAGCCCAGAAATAAACCCACACCCTTCGGTTAATTAATCTTCGACAAAGGAGGCAAGAATATATAGTGGAGAAAAGACAGTCTCTTAGGCAAGTGGTGTTGGGAAAGCTGGAAAGTCTCATGTAAATCAATGAAGTTAGAACACTCCCTCACACCATACACAAAAATAAACTCAGAATGGCTTAAAGGCTTAAATATAGTACAACACCATAAAACTCCATAGAGGAGAACATAAGCAAAACATTCTCGGACATAAATCCTAGTAATATTTTCTTAGATCAGTCTCTCAGGGCAAAATAAATAAAAGCAAAAATAAACAAATTGGACCTAATCAAACTTACAAGCTTTTGCACAGCAAAGGAAACCATAAACAAAATGAAAAGGCAACCTATAAACTGGGAGAAAGTATCTGCAAACTATGTGACTGACAAGGGCTTAAATTCCAAAATATACAGACAGCTCATACAACTCAGTATCAAAAATACAAACAACCCAATCACAAAATGGGCAGAAGACCTAAATAGACATTTCTCCAAAGAAGGCATACAGATGGCCAAAAGGCACGTGGAAAGATGCTCAATGTTGCTAATTATTAGAGAAATGCAAATCAAAACTACAGTGAGATATCACCTCACACTGGTCAGAATGGCCATCATCAAAATGTCTACAAATAATATATGCTAAAGAGAGTGTGGAGAAAAGGGAACCCTTCTACACTGTTGGTGGGAATGTAAATTGGTGCAGCCACTATGGAAAACAGTATGGAGGTTCCTTAAAAAATTAAAAATAGAGTTACCATATGATCCAGCAATCCCACTCAAAATATCTGGAAAAGACAAGAACATATATCTGGGCATATATCTGGAAAAGACAAGAACTCAATTCAAAAAGATACATGCATCCCAGTGTTCATAGCAGCACAATTTACAAAAGCCAAGACATGGAAGCAACTTAAGTGTCCACTGACAGATGAATGAATAAAGAAGATGTGGTATATACATACAATGGAATATTACTCAGCCATAGAAAATAATGAAATATTGCCGTTTACAGCAACATGGATGGACCTAGAGATTATCATACTAAGTGAAATAAGTCAAACAGAGAAAGACAAATATTATATAATATCACTTATATGTGGAATCTAAAAAAATAATACAAATCAACTTATTTACAAAAACGAAAACAGACTCACAGACATAAGAAAACAAATTTATGGTTACCATAGGGGAAAGGGGAGGGGGAGGAGGGATAAATTAGGAGTATGGGATTAACAGATATACACAATATAAATAAAATAAACAAAAGTATTTACTGTAAAGCACAGGGAACTATATTCAATATCTTATAATAACCTATAATGGAAAAGGATCTGAAGCTGAACATCTGAAACTAATACAATATTGTAAATCAACTACAGTTAAATTAAAAAAAAAAGTGGATCTGTGAAGAGGCCAGAGTTCAGGATCTTTGTAGGCAGTTGTGTGTGAGAGCTTGGATATGCTGGTAATGTCTAAATTGAGTGTTCTTTTAACCTTCCCACCAACTGCTACAATCTGGTATCTACCCCATGTCTAAGACCTGGCCTAAATTTTTCCTAAAGAAAAAGTATGTATGTGGAAAAGAATGAAACACCTATTTGAACGTTGCTCATGTTCTGGTTACTGCCACAGGAAAATCAGGCTATAAATACAATAAGCACCAGCAATGATATAACATAAAAATATTTTCATATTTCTACATATTTTCCATTAACACAAAAAAATGACTTTTTATAAGGTGTCAGGGGAGGTTCTATGAGATTACTGATATGATTTTTTATTTGTTAATTGTTCCCCTAATAAATTATCAGTTCCCAGTGGGCAGGGACAATCATGTGTCTGCCATACGAGACATATGGTAGGATCTAAAAATGTGATTGGCTCTTCGTTCTGCAATATGACGTATAATTAAACCTTTTAAACTGAACTTTGTAGAAGATTTTTCTCTCTCTCTCTCTTATTGCCACCTCTCTGTCTTAATTGCTATCATTTCTCCCTGGATTATTTTTTCTCCTCTCTCTTTTATTTCCTTTCGCCAAAAGCAGATATACCACTAAACTGAAAATTAATTCACATAATTCCCGTTTGAACCCCTTCAATGTCTTTTTTAAAATTTATTTATTTTTGGCTGCGTTGGGTCTTCGTTGGTGCACACGGGCTTTCTCTATTTGCAGCGAGCGGGGGCTACTCTTCGTTGCGGTGCACGGGCTACTCATTGCAGTGGCTTCTCTTGTTGCAGAGCACGGGCTCTAGGCACGTGGGCTTCAGTAGCTGTGTCACGTGGGCTCAGTAGTTTGGTTCGTGGGCTCTAGAGCATAGGCTCAGTTGTTGTGGCACACGGGCTTAGTTGCTCTGTGGCATGTGGGATCTTCCTGGACCAGGGCTCGAACCCGTGTCCCCTGTATTGGCAGAAGGATTCTTAACCACTACGCCACCAGGGAGGTCCCCCACTTCAATGTCTTAACCTGTCCCTGAAAATAAACTGGTATACATCCAAATTCATTATCAGGGCCTATTAGTATCTGTATGATCCCATCCTTGTTTATTTCTTTTATTTTTTATTTAAAAAAAATTTTTTTTTCTTTTAATTAATTATTTTTTTTGGGCTACATTGGGTCCTCGTTTCTGTGCGAGGGCTCCCTCCACTTGCGGCACGCGGGGGCCTCTCCTCATCGCGGTGCATGGGCCTCTCAGTGTCGCGGCCTCTCTTGTTGTGGAGCACAAGCTCCAGACGCGCAGGCTCAGCAGTTGTGGCTCACGGGCCCAGTCGCTCTGCGGCATGTGATATCCTCCCAGGCCAGGGCTCGAACTCGTGTCCCCCGCACCGGCAGGCAGACTCTCAACCACTGCGCTACCAGGGAAGCCCCTTGTTTATTTTTACACTCTCTTCTTGGGTAACTTTCCTTCTCCCTCATCCCTCACTATTCTGCAGCCACCCTGGTCATTCCACCCACCCCATCCCACCCCCTCCCCGTTGTACAGCCTTTGCACAGGTTGTTCCCTCTGTCTGGAATGTTCTCCCCATCCCCACGATTTGCATAGCCAGCTCATTCTCCCCTAAAGGTCTCTGTTTGGGCTTTTGTGATCACCCTATCTAAACTTGGTCACCTCTGTTAGGCTCTTGTTTAGACATGTATACATTTCTTTCATAGCACTTGCTATAAACTACAATTATTTTCTGTCTATTTATCTATATAAGGGAAGAAATTGTGCCTATCTTGTTCACCATTAAATCTCCAGTGTCTAATTCAGTGTCTAGACACTTATCTAGTGATAAGTGATAAATCAATCACTTACAACGAATAGACTGAATAGACTGGGTAATTGTCAGGAAAAAAAAAAGGCTTAAGGATTGAGTTTAGTCGTAAGATCGACTTTATAGTATAATCTGGATTTTGGAAATTTGAAATAACCTATTAAGTTCTCCTTTTCTCGTTTTGCAGATGGAGAAACAGAATCATAGAAGTTAAATGACCTGACTGGGATCTAGCAGCTCGTTAGCAGCACAGCCAGAATTAGAATTCCTAGTTTGGGGTTCATTTCACTATGCCACTTGTCTGGTAGAACAATATCTAACAGATGTTTGGAGTTACCAACAATCTGTAGGTTTAGAATCTCAAAAATAAAAATATTAAATTCTGGAGAAAGAGATACAAGCAGAAGTTGTCTGTGTAGCTTTTGAGATTTTCCTTTAAAGGGAAAGATTATGCCTTTTAAAAAAATCTTTTCCCTTTTCACTCTTGGAATACAGGTATAGTAGCTAGAGCTAGAGCAGCCATGTTAGAGGCATGAAATGAAAATATATTTGAGAATGGCAGAGCAAAAAGAAAGATGTACCCAAGGTCCCCAAATTATCAATCTGTACATATCAGTTCTGGAATGCCTAGGAAAACTTATACATAAGAAGGAAATAAACATCTGGTCAATTTAGGGTTCCTTTATATGGCAGCTTAAATTCATAACAAGTACAAGATCTGGTACTGGTAAGTGGCATGTTGTCCTAAAAGAAGCCTTGCATGTGCAGCACTGGGTGATGGGTGGCAATGATATAGATATTAATGGTTAGAAATCTGATGATCCTTCATTACACCATTGCAAACTATATGTTAAAATTGTTATCTGTGTTATGTTGGAAGTTAGACCAGGTGTCAACATACCTTGTAGCTCTAGAGCTATGTATATAAGTTGTACTGTCCCTAGGGGACATTTTGGAAATTTGTGGAGCTGTTTTGGTTGTTACAGTAACTAGAGGAGGGAATTGCATGGTCAGGGCCAGGGATGGTAAATGTACCATAAAGTATAGGAAAGTCCCACACAACAAGAATTGATCCACATCCCATGAATCTCAAACATTCTGCTAGACATTTCTGTAGGTGAAAAACTGGCTTATAATTATCCAAGCCTAGAACCTAATTCTATTTCACAACCAACACAAAGTTTTTAGGTTTATTTTGCACTGTTTTAACACACTGTTTCTTTAAAAAATGCAAAAGCTACATAAATTGAGGGAAGCTTTTATGTGGTTTTATTCCAAATTTTACTAAGAGTGGTATGTTTATCATTTTAGAAAATCACCCAAAATAATGCTGCCTCAACATAAACCAGGATCCTGGTATGAAGCTGCATTTGTGTCTGTTATATTCACAGTGATTCTATGCATAGGTGCAAGCATCTCACTACTTCATTATGTCTTCTGGTATGGTTGTACCTGAACAAATACTATGAATCATTTCAGAAGTTATGTGCAAAAATTTCAGATTATGACCTCAAAAGAAAGAAGCATGCATTCCTCTACCCTTTTCTCTATTCCTGCTGGTTGAAGGCAGAGATGATGGCTGGAGCTGGAGCAGCCACATTAGGTCAGGAGATGGAAGCCACAGTTGAGGATGGCAGAGCAATTAAATGGAGGGAACCTGCGTCCCTGACACTGTGCAGCTGCTATACCAATGGTCCCATCATCTAAACCCTTATGTGAAAGAGTAAACTTTTATCTTGTTTGACCCTCTGTGTTTCAGAATTTCTTTTTTATGATAGCTTAGTTAGATTCATATCCAATATAGATGTGAAGGGCAAAATATAAATAAAATCTAGCATAAGTCACAGAACTTCTTGTTAAATATCCAATCCTAAAAAACATTTTCAATGACAAATGAAAAAAGAAACTGCATGAATACAAAACCAACAACTTGAAAAAGACATTTTATGTATTTTTAAAAAATCTTGCACTGTAACCAAGACAGAACTGGCATAAAACTGGCATAAAAAACTTGAGGATAGAATGAACAGTAGGTTCATTCTTCATAGGGATAAAATAATTTTAATTAGAAAGAGTATTACTTGAAGACCCAAAACCTATGGGATGCATGCAGCAAAAGCAGTTCTAAGAGGGAAGTTTATAGCAATACAATCCTACCTCAAGAAACAAGAAAAATCTCAAATAAACAACCTAACCTTACACCTAAAGCAATTAGAAAAAGAAGAACAAAAAAAACCCCAAAGTTAGCAGAAGGAAAGAAATCATAAAGATCAGATCAGAAATAAATGAAAAAAAAAATGAAGGAAATGATAGCAAAGATCAATAAAACGAAAAGCTGGTTCTTTGAGAAGATAAACAAAATTGATAAACCATTAGCCAGACTCATCAAGAAAAAAAGGGAGAAGACTCAGATCAACAGAATGAGAAATGAAAAAGAAGTAACCACTGACACTGCAGAAATACAAAGGATCGTGAGAAACTACTACAAGCAACTCTATGCCAATAATATGGACAACCTGGAAGAAACGGACAAATTCTTAGAAAAGTATAACCTTCCAAGACTGAACGAGTAAGAAATAGAAAATATGAACAGACTAATCACAAGCACTGAAGTTGAAACTGTGATTAAAAATCTTCCAAAAGGGGCATCCCTGGTGGTGCAGTGGTTGAGAGTCTGCCTGCCAATGCAGGGGACACGGGTTCGAGCCCTGGTCTGGGAGGATCCCACATGCCGCGGAGCAACTGGGCCCGTGAGCCACAGCTACTGAGCCTGCGTGTCTGGAGCCTGTGCTCCACAACGACAGAGGCCGCGATAGTGAGAGGCCCATGCACCGCGATGAAGAGTGGCCCCCGCTCGTCGCAACTAGAGAAGGCCCTCGCACAGAAATGAAGACCCAACACAGCCAAATAAATAAATAAATTAATAAATAAAAAAAAAAGACTTCCAAAAAACAAAAGCCCAGGACCAGATGGCTTCACAGGTGAATTCCATCAAACATTTAGAGAAGAGCTAACAGCTATCCTTCTCAAACTCTTCCAAAGTATAGCAGAGGGAGGAACACTCTCAAACTCATGCTACGAGGCCACCAACACCCTGCTACCAAAACCAGACAAAGAAGTCACAAAAAAAGAAAACTACAGGCCAATATCACTGATGAACATAGATGCAAAAATCCTCAGCAAAATACTAGCAAACAGAATCCAGCAGCACATTAAAAGGATCATACACCATGATCAAGCAGAGTTTATCCCAAGAATGCAAGGATTCTTTAATATATGCAAATCAATCAATGTGATACACCATATTAACAAATTGAAGGATAAAAACCATATGATCATCTCAATAGATGCAGAAAAAGCTTTAGAAAAAATTCAACACCCATTTATGATAAAAACTCTCCAGAAAGTGGCCATAGAGGGAACCTACCTCAACATAATAAAGGCCATATACGACAAACCCACAGCAAACATCATTCTCAATGGAGAAAAACTGAAAGCATTTCCTCTAAGATCAGGAGCAAGATAAGGTTGTCCACTCTCACCACTATTATTCAACATAGTTTTGGAAATTTTAGCCACAGCAATCAGAGAAGAAAAAGAAATAAAAGGAATCCAAATCAGAAAAGAAGCAGTAAAAGTGTCACTGTTTGCATATGACATGATACTATGCATAGAGAATCCTAAAGATGCTACCAGAAAACAACTACAGCTAATCAATGAATTTGGTAAAGTAGCAGGATACAAAATTAATGCACAGAAATCTCTTGCATTCCTATACACTAATGATGAAACATCTGAAAGAGAAATTAAGGAAACACTCCCATTTACCACTGCAATAAAAAGGATAAAATACCTGGGAATAAACCTACCTAAGGAGACAAAAGACCTGTATGCAGAAAACTACAAGACACTGATGAAAGAAATTAATGATGATACAAACAGATGGAGAGATATACCATGTTCTTGGATTGGAAGAATCAACATTGTGAAAACGATTATACTACCCAAAGCAATCTACAGATTCAGTGCAATCCCTATCAAACTACCAATGGCATTTTTCACAGAGCTAGAACAAAAAATTTCACAATTTGTATGGAAACACGAAAGACCCTGAATAGCCAAAGCAATCTTGAGAAAGAAAACCAGAGCTGGAGACTCAGACTCCCTGACTTCAGACAATACTACAAAGCTACAGTAATCAAGACAATATGTTACTGGTACGAAAACAGAAATATAGATCAATGGAACAGGACAGAAAACCCAGAGATAAACCGACACACATATGGTCACCTTATCTTTGATAAAGGAGGCAAGCATATACAGTGGAGAAAAGACAGCCTCTTCAATAAGTGGTGCTGGGAAAACTGGACAGCTACATGTAAAAGAATGAAATTAGAACACTCCCTAACACCAGACATAAAAATAAACTCAAAATGGATTAGAGACCTAAATGTAACACTGGACACTATAAAACTCTTAGAGGAAAACATAGGAAGAACACTCTTTGACATAAATCACAGCAAGATCTTTTTTGACCCACCTCCTAGAATAATGGAAATAAAAACAAAAATAAACAAATGGGACCTAATGAAACTTAAAAGCTTTTGCACAGCAAAGGAAACCATAAACAAGACCAAACGACAACCCTCAGAATGGGAGAAAATATTTGCAAATGAAGCAACTGACAAAGGATTAATCTCCAAAACATACAAGCAACTCATGTAGCTCAATATCAGAAAAACAAACAACCCAATCCAAAAATGGGCAGAAGACCTAAATAGACATTTCTCCAAAGAAGATATACAGATTGCCAACAAACACATGAAAGGATGCTCAACATCACTAATCATTAGAGAAATGCAAATCAAAACCACAATGAGGTATCACCACACACTGGTCAGAATGACCATCATCAAAAAACCTACAAACAGTAAATGCTGGAGAGGGTGTGGAGAAAAGGGAACCCTCTTGCACTGTTGGTGGGGATGTAAATTGATACAGCCACTATGGAGAACAGTATGGAGGTTCCTTAAAAAACTAAAAATAGAACTACCATATGCCCCAGCAATCCCACTACTGGGTATATACCCTGAGAAAACCATAATTCAAAAAAAGTCATGTACCACAATGTTCATTGCAGCATTATTTACAATAGCCAGGACATGGAAGCAACCTAAGTGTCCATTGACAGATGAATGGATAAAGAAGATATGGCACATATATACAATGGAATATTATCCATAAAAAGAAACAAAACTGAACTATTTGTAGTGAGGTGGATGGACCTAGAGTCTGTCATACAGAGTGAAGTAAGTCAGAAAGAGAAAAGCAAATACCGTATGCTAACACACATATATGGAATCTAAAAAAAAAAAAAAAAATGGTTCTGAAGAACCTAGGGGCAGGACAGGAATAAAGATGCAGACATAGAGAATGGACTTGATGACATGGGGAGGGGGAAGGGTAAGCTGAGACGAAGTGAGAGAGTAGCACTGACATATATACACTACCAAATGTAAAATAGATAGGTAGTGGGAAGCAGCTGCATAGCACAGGGAGATCAGCTCTGTGCTTTGTGACCACCTAGAAGGGTGGGATGGGGAGTGTGGGAGGGAGACAAAAGAGGGAGGGGATATGGGGATATATGTGTACGTACAGCTGATTCACTTTGTTATACAGCAGAAACTAACACACCATTGTAAAGCAATTACACTCCAATAAAGATGTTAAAAAAAAAAAAAGAAAATACATGAAGGCCAAAAAAAAAAAGAAATAGTGTTACTGTGAGTTCCAATTAATATATGTATTAAGGCACAGATATATGTATTCAATGGAGATACTCCACAAATTTAAACAGTAATTTGAAAACAGAATAAAAACAGTTCAAGAGATTTGATATTTTTTGTGTTTAACAAGTATTTTTCAAAAATAAAGGAGTTCTTTGTATTTAAAATGCACAGCAATCTTTTTATGGATAATTGTCCTTAATTCATACAGTATTAGCCTGCTGGGAAGTTTATGTTTTCACAGAATGACAGTTTCATAAGTATATTTTGATTTAAGGACCAAATATATTTATGCAGTGCCTAGCTCAGTGGCTGGCATACAGTAGGCTCTCACTAAACGTTTGGCTATAATGGTGAATGATTATATTCCTGAATGGCGTATGATTGTATTGGCTCCCGTTTTATCAGTATATTGTGTTTATAGACCAGACCAATTAAAATATTCTATGAAAGAACTCAAATAATTTTATCTATAAGTTTGATTGTGTCCATTATAAAAACAAAGCAACAACCACAAGAAACAACAGAAGAACTGAAAAAACTGGGATCACGGTAATCAAGTGAGTTTCTAAGAGTCAGAGAAAATTCTGAAGATAAAGATGAGAATAGAAGTTAAGGCTGATGATTCCCCATTTCAATGCTTTGTTTTAGCTGACCACACTTCCTCCCTCCTTAGAGAAAATCGATGCACAATGAAATTACCTGTACTCATCTCTGGTAAATAAATAACAGACATCTTTCTTGTTTCAAGACATCAATGTGAAACAATTGTTCACATGAAGAATTTGGTTTGTTTTTCTCCACGGCTCTTCAATTTTTCATTTTGCCAATTAAAAAGAAAGTAAAATGTTTTCATAATGTGAGCAAACAGCAACTACAGAGAGGATATACAAAATTTAAAAATTATTTACAGGAAATTTCACTCAAATATATATTTGACACACATTATTCAGAAACAAAAAATGTTTGTATGTTTAGTCAAACTTGTAATTTCAAAAGGAACTGGAAGGAATTTAAAATGTAAAGGAGATGAGCAGAAAAATAGCGATTTTCAGGTGGATACCTGTATTTAGCAGATAAATGTACCACCCTTAAATTGCATGTCTGAGATCCACATTTTTACATCTGTGCATGTATCAAATTTGGGTAAATATGACTCTATTTATAATATTTATATGTGCAGTTAAGAAATTTTACAAATTACGTCTGAAAGTACACTTAGAATACCCACGATGACATTTTTACATGGGTAGAATGTTAGGCTTTTTCAGGGTGTTTTATACCCTGCCTCTCTAATTTGTATTTAGATTTCAAACCTGCTTTGCAGGAACCGTATCTAATTCAGTGTTCTCTGCACCATCGGGCATACTACTTGTACTAAATAACTGTTTATCATCATTGAGTGCCTGAAAGTAAACACAACACAATTTCATCTGCCAAAATTCTGCTATGCATTTATATGTTGCTTTTAAAATCACATAACCCCAAGTAAATCACTTAAACATGGTCTACTGTACAATTTTTGGTCTCCTGTCTGTTTCTTCTCTCGTTATTCTTCCAATGTTACTTTTCTTTCTATATCCCCTTCATCTTTATTTTTAGATCAAACCATTTTTACTATAAATTCAATTCTTTGAAAAGATAAGAAGTTTTTGGTCTCTGATAAACCTTTACCATTCAGAGAAAAAGCTGAAAGAAAGAAAGAGAAAAAGCTGAAAGAAAGAAAGAGAAAAGAAAAAGAAAGGAACTCACACACACACTCAACATACACACAATAAAGAAGGGTCATATCATTCCAGAGCAAAATTCCAAAGATAGAGGCTTTCAATTATGGAATGGTTAACAACAGAACTGTAATCTGAAAAAGACTGGAAAACAAAAGAGATATTCAAAATATTTTAAAATCACTCTCACATCTTCCTGTGTTGATTCCTTTCACTTCTTTCAAAGAAACTTGACAGGTCTTGGAAAACAAAACCCTTCAAATTTTCTTGAAGCTTGGAGTCTCAGTCCTCAGAAAAGAACCCTTTCTACGTTGTACACACTTAGAGCAGACGTGGACTAAAGTACTAAACAACAGTTCAGTAGCAGCCATCTCAAATCACTGAGATTCATTCAGAAATGCCAAAAAGCATAGAACCAGCAAGCCCGCAATCAGTGGGATAAAGAAAGAAGGGTGAGAGGAAAAGGAAAGCTTCTTAAATGTATGCTTTTGTCATCAAAATTAAAAAATCACAATTTTCAGCCAGTATCTGAATTAATAAAGACTTTTTAAAAATAACTTGCGTTTATTTCTGTAACCTTTGAAAAAACTTTAAAGAATAGCTGTGTTTTTCTGCTCTTACCAGACACTGAAGATTCTCAGGCATAAACCATGTAAAGTGTCTCCAAGATGGGACATGATTCTTAGAATCTTAGATTTACAGAAGTGGGGCCAGTGGGGTATAGGCAGAAACTCACAAAGTCAAGAATTAAAAGACTTTGCTAAGCATCTGCCTCAAACACTAATTAAGTCTAATTTGGATAAAGTATTTAGTCTCTAAGTCTCAGTTCCCTTATCTGAAAAATGGGAATTGTATTATTTGTCTTAGCTTAAAGTTGCTGTGTAGATCAAATGAGATAATGTATGTGAAAGTGCTTTGATGATGGTAAAGCATGCTGCAGATAAAAAGTATTATCTTCTAATACAGTTCTAATGGGCAGATAAGGTAAATGAAGCCCATTGTCATTAGGTGACACCCACATTTTAATGGACAGCAGGACCAGAAGTAGAACTTTGGTTTACCATAGTCTGTAAAAGGAGATTCTCTTCAGATTTTCATGGTGAGGTTTTGCATGAAACGCGCATAATCTGAAAGTGGCCCTATGTGTACCCCCTCTTTTCTGAATTCACATGATGATTTTCTCTTATGCTAGGAAGGAGTCAAGACTCGTAGAATGAGCAGTAATATTCTGCCTACTGACTCGGAAATTCCTGAAACAATAATTCCCAGCTGGTGTTCCTTAGACTCCGAGGATGAAATTAGGGTGGGCGGAGGGATTGGAAATGGAGTTATTTCCCAGAAGAATGTACACTAACCTCTGTACTAAAATATTCTATACACATTTGTATTGCTATGCTTCCAATGTATGTAGCTGCTATTAAGATTATTCAGATAAAATTCATCTGAAAGCATTATGGAATTCAGAGTTGCTTTTGGTATTTTGTAATTTTTAAAATGAAAGGATATTTAAGCATACATACAACTACTAGAAAAAGGACTTCTCAGACTTTAAAAATCTGGGAAATTTTGCCTAATCCATTTCTTCCAATTCTGAAGTGATATAATGAGTGGGTAAGGTGGGAAACAAATTCAGTATAACATATTTAAGGGCAAAAGTATGTAAGAGCCCCTTTCTCCTCAAAAAAATATGAGTTCACTTTTCTTTAAAAGATAATTATGAAAATAATAAAATTCTAATCACACTTTACTTGGTGATTGTTACAATACAAATTATGCTTTTATTTATTGATTTTCATTGCTTTTTGGGGGTTTCCAGATAATAAGGATGACCACTAAATTATTTTCTGAATTTGGTTTTTTGTTCAGCCAGAAAAAATTATTTGGAATAATTCGGTGAGAGGGTAATCTCTTCAGAAAAAAATTGTTATTCATAAAACTTTAGTACTCAGTTTTAGACTTATACTCAATGGATGCTGAGATTGTAGAAATTTTTAAAAAGAAAAGGTATTTTCTGAATTTGGTATTAACTCTTGCAAATCAGCATCTCCAGGAATTCTAGCATGATAACTTGAAAAGTAAAGGAAAAGTTATGATAACTTTATTTAATGGGCTTCTGAATATTTATAACAAAATATCAGTTATATATAAAATTTTAAATATAAAAAGGGAAAAATGAGTACCAGAATCACTGGACTAATTAGTGATAATAATACAACTTCAATTTATTGAACTCTTATGCACATTTAAGCTTTTACTAATCCTGAAGTGTAGTTATTATTATTTCCATTTGTAGATGAGGAAAGTGAAAATAGTGGACCAAAGCCATGGAGCTTGTAAACTTCATAACTGGAATTCAGTTCTAACTCAACCCGAAGTCTAGGATACAAACTTCAGTTATCTGGCATGACGAAATGGCAACAGGAAAATTCAAATATTTTTTTTGTTCCAGCTGGAGCTAATGTATGGCTAGTGGTTCAGAGGTGGGTCCAGGTTTTGTGGGGTCTGAAACATAAAAATTTAAAAAATTTAAAAAAAAATTGATAATAAGGCCCATGCAGGTGAGGGGTCCATTGACCTTCCTGGTAAATAAATCCATCCTGGATGTGGTTTCAGGAATCCAGCCAATACCTATCCCAGGTCCTCCATTGTAGACATGATTCTAGCCCTAACCTTAAATCAAGAATACCACTAGGCATTTGTGCTAGTATGTGTGTGTTTCCTGCTCTAACTTATTAAAAGATATTACAAAATCCCTTCCATAAAAATTGTTCATTAAGACATGGATTCCTAGCGGTAAATGTCACTGCTCTGAGCTGAGACCCATAGCTTCAGGATATGAGAGTTTGGTTTTCTTCTTAAAATGAACACATTAGTTATTCAACGCTCTAATTATTTATTGCCTGCCTACTCTTTGTTTAGTATGCTGCTAGTTTCTGGAGTACAGCAGAGAACCAGAGAAATAATTCCTACCGTAACAAAGCTTCTAATTCTTGGAATTTCTATCAGTTACGTCACCTCTGTCAAATGCACAGCTTCAAAAACTTGGTGTAGGCCATGACTTTTTTCTCTCCTTCTCCACATATCCAATCTATTATGTTGATATTTTCCTGTGACATGTCTTTTGATCATTTATAATTCCCCTTTTCTATTAACATGAGTCCTTTCTGCCTCAAACTTGAATTATTGGAATACCTTCTTTAAAGTTTCTTTCTTCTTTCAACAAATATTTATTGTATAACAGGTATGCATCAGATAGAGTGCTAGGTACTTATCTTTCTAAACTCTGTTCTTTTTCCTCTCCAGTCTATCACGTATACTAAAAATATTACTCTCCTCATGTCACACAGAGCCTCTAGGGGTTTTGTGCCAGCGTAATAAGATGGAACATGATGAAACTCAGTGTGATGAAGAAGATCACAGATATGTTTTGAGTCGGTGCCCTCCTGAGAAAAGAGCAGTTTGAATTGCTCTGGAATAAGGTGCTTCAGGGAACTCTACTCAATACTCTGTAGTGGCCTCTATGGGAAAAGAATCTAAAAAAGAGTGGATATATGTATAATTGATTCACTTTGCTGTACAACTGAAACTAACACAACATTGTAAATCGACTATACTCCAATAAAAATTAAAAAAAAAATGAGGTGCTTGCCTGGATAAACTGCATTCTAGGTCTGTACTGGTATGAGGACTAAGCTGACACCTGGTAAATGGGAGAGGAGGGTTCATTCATCCTGACTTCCAGGGCTTGCCACTACTGGAAAATGATTGGTGATCAATAAATATTTATTAACTGATTGACTGCAGTATGTATTGAGTCACAAGTCTGTTTCAGGCATTCAGCCCTGTAGCCATCATCAGGCCCAGATTACACCTTCAATGCTTTCCCCTTCATCACTCACTCTCATGCAATAGTCAAGCTGACCTCTCCAATGTCCTGGGCACATTATATCATTCCTTTCTGTGTAGTTGCTTATACAACTTCTCTCGTAAGCCCTATCGCTCTTCTTCCTGCTCTAAAACAAAATTCATGATACCACAGGTGTTGTTCCTCAAAAACATTTAGTCTTATGTCATCCATTAATGACTTCCATATATGTAAGTCATGTATGGTCTAGTGGTGAAACTGCAGGCTTTGGGATCAGACTGGTGGGATTTTATTCCGGAATCTATTCACTGGCCTTGTTACACTGGGTCAGTTAATTAACCACCATAACACCAAAGTTTCTGTGTAAGTAAATTGGACACAAATTGTACTACTGGCCTCATAAATTTGTTGTGAGGATTAAATAAGACAGTCTGTTTAATGTACCTGGGACATTCTATGTGCTCAATACACATTGCTCTTAATATTCTTAATATTCATCTTAATCAGTATCTTGAGGGTATCTATGTTATTGACTTACTTCCTCTCTATTTCCCATAGCACCTAGCACAGACTGGACAAAGAGTAAGGATTCAATGCATACTTAATTGTGCCTGATATATATTGGACAGTTCATTGTAACAAACAATGCAATTATTCTCAGAAGAATGCCACAAGGCCCATCTGAAACATGCTGTTTATTCTTGTGACAATCCATTATTAGCACCAGGTTTATCCCATTCTCCTGACCCCTCATCTTCATTCTTCATATTAAAAGTCACTAAATGCTCTGGATTCTTACTTTAGCATCTCTCCCAAATCTGTTCCTCCCTTGTTTCCACTGCCCTTCACCTCTACACCAGCTGCTTTGCTGCATATTGACCTCCCCTTGTGGGGCCACAGCTCAAACTTCCTTCCTTGGAATCTATCCCCCCGCTTCACTGCCAGGTTAACTCCCTGATACAGCATTTTTCATCATGTCTTTCCTCCACTGCTCATTTACTTACCTAATAAAGTCCACACTCCTCCACTTGGTTTTTAAGGCTCTTCATAAATCTCTTTTCACCTTTCCTGGTAGCATTTAGATTTTACTTTTGGCTTTATGTGCTCTTAGTTCTGGTCTGGAAACCTTATTCATTGTCCTCTTAAAACACTCTTCCCATTTCCTCTCCAGAGTTTGGCTTCTGCTATTTTTTCCACTTAACGATATCTTTTCCTATTCTCCTTATCAATACAAATCCTGCCCATTCTTCAAGATGTTGTTAAAATTCTATTTTATTCATAAGGTTTTCCTTCTATATTAGCTAACAATAAACTACTGAGCCTCTAATTCTGCAACAGACATTGACTGAGTGCTCACTTTATACCAGGAACTATACTAGGTGTTTAGATTACCAGTATGAATAAGGATTGGTTTCTATTCCAAAGAATTTAATTTTTCCCCTTTCTAATTCCTATAGCATTCATTGGATCACTAATTGTGGCACCCAACACATATTGCTTATTATATCCAACTAACACCACTTTGAGATGAGGAAACTGAGATTTAGGGAAGCTAATATGACTTGCTCAAGTTCATACAGCTGAGAAATGATCTGCATTGTTTCTGAAGTTTCTAAATGGAGATAGATTCATGTTGGAGCTTTTTTTTTTTTTTTTTGGTGATGTCAACAGTACCAAACAGATTAAATGCTCAATCTGAATTTATTGAATAAAAATATTCTGATTTTCATATGTTGATTTTATTTTTTGCTTTTGCAATTTTTATAGCTAGAGGTGATTTAAAGGTCATTGGCTTTTGATTTTTAATGCCACCAAAATATATTCATTAACCTGATAGCCAGAGAAATGTTGAAGCCAGAGGTGTCTCAAAATGGTCAATACAACACTTTCAAATAAAGTAAATATGTGCATTACAGTGATACAAGTAGGTGTGCCTGTGTTAGCTCTGTCCTTGGGCAAACTTAAGCTAGAATTTTAATAACAAATAGACAAAAATATCTGATTTAATTTTTATTTCCCAAATATGGAGAGTTTGTATATTTGAAATAGACTTCCCTTTGGGCAATACTGACACAGGTAATGTCAAGGAGAGTGTATTTACATAAGCAGGAGCTGTTTTTGAAGGAGGGAAAATACAAACACTCCTGAAAAAAAAATCTTGAACACATACTCACTTTAGAGAAAAACCTCCATAAGAGGGAGCCTAACTGGGGCTTATAAAAGTTTAATGCAAAATGATGTTAAAAATTACATTTTTTTTACGCATTCAAAGTCATTTTCCTTTGAAGATGCATATAGCATTCTGTTTTTTCTTTCATCATATTTATTAAAAAAAGGTTAAATTTATATTATGGCCATACATGTATATATAAGAAGTTTGCTACTTATAAAGCTATTATACCTAGATGAACTTGTTGTGCAACTTCCATGTGAAGGGGGGTACACCTATAAGGAAACAATCTACAGAACATAGTTAAAGTGCAAAATAGCTGACCAGGGTTTTTATTATCATAACTTGTATCATTTCTGGACCACTGTCACTAGACATTAATTCCCATAGGGTCAAAAGTTATTCTGCATTCCTGTGTGTTGCAAAGTTGTTTTCAATTATTAATAAAACAAGCAAATATTAAATGAGATGCACTAAATGATACAAGGAAACAAAATAAGCTTGCAAATCTGCTTAATTCTATTTATCCAGCTTTTATGTAATTGTCTAAAAATGAGACAGAAAATTCTCTGTACTTTTAAACTGGGAAGATAACAGTGAGTGGCATCTCCATGTTCTCCTTCCTTTCAATAGGTGCCACTGATTGTGCATCAAGATGAGGATATATTTTTAATTGTTAGCACTCCACTTGCATTATGCTTATCCTCCTTTATCGTGCACCTCTCATCAACTTCACTGTCATTTAATATCAACCCATGTTTTAGGGAAAAAATGTCAAGTAATTTGAAAGTCTCAAAGAAAATCATGGTAAGAGTTAGAATATTTGAGCCAGTGCTGTGCTGCGGAATGTCTAACCACTGGCTCTCCTCCTCCCCAACTCTAATTAAACCCTGATTTGTAGTGTTTGCTAATTTCCTTGGGGTAAATATTTTACAAACTATATCAGAAAGTACATTCAGGTTGTCCATTTTGACATTTTTACATGTGTAGAACGTTAGGCTCTTATTGGGTGCTTTTTTTTACCCTGCCTCTCTGATTTGTATTTAGATTTCAAGCCTGCTTGTTTAAAGGGAGCTGGCTTCAACGTGCCACTGAGCCACTCTCCCTTTAATTAGAAAATAGGTGTCTGAAACTAATCATGCTTATGGGATACCACTGTTAGTTACAAACTAAGATGCTTCAAGTTTGCTGTATTTCAATTTGTTCTTTGACTATTAATACACTCAAAATATTCTAATTTAAAAGATACAAAAGGTGTGAGAAGTTTCTATCACTCTTGTATCCTAGCCACCAAGTTTTCTTCCCTGGAGATAAACATTGTCAGTTTCCTGTGTATACATACAAAAATATTCTATGCAAATGTGTATATCCCATCCCCTCCTTTTAAAAACATAAATGGTAGCATACTTTACAAACTGTTTTACGTCTTGTTTTTTGTTTGTGTTAAAATGTATTGACAAATGTTTTATATTTATATATGAAGAGCTTCCATATTCTCTTTTACCTCTACATAAATATTATGTAGAGGTATTGTATGGTTGTATGGTTGTATGGTTGTTCTATCTTTCAACCGTTTTCTGTTGATGTGGATCTCTTTAGGTTACTTTCTGTCTTTTGCTTTTACATACACAGACACACACAAAGCTCCTATTATGGCATTACATGTAGGTGTGGTTTTGCACATGTATATGTATAGTCCTAGAAGTGTAATTTCATTTTCAAAAGTTTTTTATGTTTGTATGCTTTCTTTTCTTTGTTTTGCTTTGCCTTTGCTTTTGCCAAATTGCCTTCCATTGAAGTGGAGAGATTCAGTTTCTTCACACCTTCTTCAATGCAGTGTATTATCACCTTTTGGATCTTTGTCAATCATACACATGAAAACCAAAATCTCTAGATGATACTGATTTATATTTCCCAGATTATGAGTGAGATCGACCATCTTTTGTTTATTTAAAAGTATTTGCTTTTCTTTGAGATTTTTGTACATTTCCTTCACCCATGTTTTACTGGATAATTTTTTATCTTGATATATATTGTGGATAGTTTATGGATCCAAATTATTTTCTTCCACATGATTATCTTACTTTTTCAATGTTTTTTATTAACTAATTAATGTCTTCTCTACTTATTTGCTATGTCATCTTTACATACTAAATTCTCCTATGCTTTTGTAATTTCTGGACTTTTAAAACTATTCTATTTATGTTTGTGCATGTTTGTGTGTATGTATGTACATGCATGCATGCCAATATTATATGGTTTTAAATATTGAAGCTTTATAAGACGTTTTAATAACTGGAAGGTCTAGTTTCCCCCTCATGACTTTTCTCATTAAGATTTTGATGGCTCTATTTGATTGTTTATTTTGTCATATGAATTTTAGTATCAGCTTATCTGTTTCCAAATATACTTGGATTGATATTTTACATAGGATCACACAATTTTTATAGGTGAACTTAGGATAATGGACAACTTTATGACATATGTCTTCTTGTTCAAGAACATTGTCTCTATCTATGCAAGTTATTTCTGTTCTACAGTAGCTTTTCAGATTTCTTCATATAGTGTTTGCTCACTTTTTTGGTTAAATTTATTTCCAGATTGTTTTTTTCTGTTGCTATTGGAAAGCCAGAGTTTTACTGTACTTCAATTTCTACTGAACCTTTGAATGTAAATAAATTACTAGAAATGAGCCATAGATTTCTTGTTGAATAAGAATAAGGTTTGTATATTGGACTGGAAAATGGATACAAACCAAACCAGAGTTAGCTTTATCGTTGTTTTATATGATAAAGATAGCTCTCTATCAATTAAGAGGTAAAATATAGATTTTATCTATTTTACCATAATTACATACTAGTTCACTGGCTTAAATCATTTCAAATGTTAAGTTTTTGTTCCTTTTTCCCTTAAAAAAAAAGTCAGCAAGCAAGTAAATATAAAAACTGGCAATAAGTACAGCTTAAACTACATACACCTATAATTTTTGAAGATATACATCACAGGACAATCCTGGGATTCTAATCCTCCTTGACATGTGCTACCGGCCACTCCTTCTACCACTTAAACAACCTCTGCACGTGCCCTCACTGAACGGTGATGAAGCTCTCTTGAACTGACATCTTATATTCATAATGTTCCTCCAGTAACATTTCTTCCTACCTCCTATCTCAACATACAACTTAATCACAATGAACCAGCCACTCTTTTCTCAGGTTTCTTGGTCCTTACCATTTCACCAATTCTTAGCATTGATTTTATTAAATCGGTACATAATTTATTTTAAACAAAGTATGTATCTCGTTTGAATGACGGTGACAATGTCTTCTCAACACTGTCCACAGCAGACAGAGGTTAATACACACAGGGGAAGGACTACTAAATCATGCTGTGTGTTTTGTATACTCAGCCAAAAGAAAAGCAGAATTTAATTCCTCCACATCATCTTTTCCGTGTCTCAGTAGCATGACACCTTCCTCAATCACCTAACTAATGTGCGGAAAGAATGAAAACTCTTTGAGAAATCAGTGACTCAGAAAGTTACAAACCAAAAATTATGAAGCATCAAATGACATGCTATTTATCATTTTTCTTCTTCATAAAATCCACTACTTATAGACTCTGCTAGTGGCTATATATAAAAAGGTTCTCTGACTGTGTGGTTTAAAAATAGTAGATATATAATGTGTAAGATATTTTTATCATAAAATTATTATTTGCTTATTCAAAAAGCCTTTAAAAATAGAGAAATGTAGTCCCTGATTCATTCATGTTCCTAAATTCAATCACATCCTCTCCTTCAAATCTTTTGAAAGCATAATTTTACCTATACCTATCTATATACAATTTTATCCTGTATAACATAGCAAAAGCATTTTACTTTTTACAGTATATTTAAGTTGTGAAAGAGTTTAAAGATAAAGTATAGAAAATAACACAACAGATTTCTCCCATCATTATATAGTTTAATTACCTACTAGAGACAGTGGAATACAGCAGGAAGTACACGGCTTTGGAGTCAGACAGATGTGGGTTCATCTACTCTATGTGTCTTCCTCTATATGTTCTTCACTTTTTCCCTACTGATTGAATTGCTGATTTTCAGCTCAGTGGGTGACCTCCCAGAATGAAGGTAACATTTCCTTGCCTTCTTGCAGCTAGCAGTTCTATCCAATGTGATGTGGGTGAAATGGTGTATGAAACCTCCTAGCCTGAACTTAAAAGTGGGGAATATTCTCTTCCTCACCCCTTTCTCCTTTCTGCTAGCTGGAATGCATGCATGAAGGCTGGAGTTCAAGCAGCCATCTTGATCTCAGCAACAAGAGCACATTTCTGGAGCAATGGAAACCTGAAAAAGTTTTGGTCTCTGAGGACTTTGTGGAATGCCATATTTGCCCCAGACTACCTATCATGAGCTTTTAAGAGAGAGACTTTTATCCGTGTTTAAGTCTTAGTTATGTTGGAGAAACTCTAAATTGCTCACAGCTTTATCTAATTCCAACTAATACAATTGCTTTCGGTGTCAAATAATAGATGAACAGTGGTTTACACCAAAAGGATGTGTATTGTTTCCATAAAAAACAAACAAACAAACAAAAACCTTCAAAAGCAGGCAATCCCAGGGTGGCTTGGCAGCTTGCTGCAATTTTCATGGACCTAGATTATTTTTCTTGTTTACTTCATCATTCTCATTATTTTACTCTTATCCCTTCACGATTCCCAAATGGTTGCTTCAGCCTCCAGCATCATCTACTTACATAAAAATGTTCAAAGGCAAGAAGAAAGGTTGCAGAAAAAGAAAAGAAAAGAAAAAAAAGGTTGGAGGAAGCTATTTAAAGAAGCCCCCAGCAAGTTATTCTTAAGTCTTGTTGACCAGAATTATATTACATGCCCATCCATGGATTTAACTACTTACAAAGGAGATTGGGACTACTCTAATCAGCTTAGACTATTCTCAGTTCATCTCTTGGGGCTATTTACTTTTCTTCTCAAGCAAAATCAGGGCTCCATTAGCAATAAAGATTCAAGAATGGCCAAAGGATGAATCATGTGGTTACACCAGCCATATGACCTTGGTGTCATTACCTATGTAATGCGGTGAAAATGATGCCCAACTCTTAGGAAATCAAAAGAGATGTTATTTGAAAGGAGCTAATAAATGCAGTGTTTATACCGAATGCTCAATATATGGTAGTTATTATGACTATCATTATTTCTTTGAATTGATGTATCTTAGTTTACATAACTGATCCCATTTCAAAGATATTAGGTTATTTTTTGCTTTTTTTTTGGCTATTGTATATAACTCTAAAGTTAATATCCTTCTCTATACAACCTTTTGTCCCCTCTCTCTGTTTAGGATTCTTTTCTTGGGTATACTCCTGAAAGTATAATTACTGGGTCATTCAATATTAGTGGAATAGATTGTGGCCCTTCTGGGATAGTATGAAATTACATAGAAATCAGGAAGTCAAACACTCGTTATACATTCCTAGGAAAGTATACTGGGCTACACATAAAGGAAGACTCAACTTTTGAGGATCAAGAATATAAACCAACAGAATCAATCCTGAGATATGTTCATTTTGCCATGGTTCCAAACTTTTCTCTTCTGAATAGAAATCAGTGTGGCCTAATAGAAAGTTCATTAAACTTGTCTTCAAGTTTCTGGGTTGAAATTTCTGCCTTGTCACTATCTGTGTGCCCTTGGGTATGACTCTCTGACTCCATACCCTCATCTGTAAAATAGGGATTAAAAACATGGCCTACCTACCTGAAACAAGTAAATAGATAGGGGAACATTTTGGAAATTGTAAAAGACTGTAGACAGATAGATGATTATTAGTATCTAATGAAAAGATCTGAGATAGAAAAAAGGGAATGCTTTCAGTTCAATATAACAAATATTTCTGTGTTCCAGGTATAGTTCTTAGTACTTAAATTATATTACCTCATTTAATCTTCCCAGTAAACTGAGGAGATAAATACCATTAGTATGGCCATTTTACAGATGAATAAACTGAGGCACAGAGAAGTTAAATACCTTGCCCACAGTCATTGTGGATTTGAACCCAGGAAGTTTGGTTCCAAAATGCTGAGGCTGAACCACAATGCTATATAGTTTCTGTTGTGTTAAAAATGTTAGGATGAATGCCTCTTTCCTAAGACTTTAACAATAAACCAGAAGACTTCCACCTGAGTGGCAGCCTGTGTAGCCAACATTCCCTATTCCTCTGGATAGTGAGTCTTCAGAGTAGCCACATTGGGCTTCACACAGTGTGGAACTTGAAGCAGGATCTAACAGACATAGGTTGGGCTTTTTTCGTGGTTTCATGTGTTGAGATGTGTATCAATATAAAGGTCTACGTGTGATCAGACATTTTCCCTAGTATTGAGTTCTAAAGAGAACATAGCAAACAAGCTATTCCTAGGACAAATTGTGAAGAAGGTGACACTTGTTTTTGATCTGCTCACCTACTAGTTTACAACAGTTCCCACTCCCTCTCAGTGTCTTCATGCTGCCCTCCTGCTCTTCATTTCCTCTCACCCATTTCTATGCCTGCCTTGGTGAGTACCTGTTGCTCAGGATTAAGCTCTCTATCCTCCCTAGCTAAAAACCTACTCTCAATTAACTTCCCCTTTAAAGGGACCTGATCAACAAACTTATTGATTATTTAAGGTGTTAATAACAGAAATGAAGCAATGTGCTAGCTTTCTTTCCAAAGATAAATGCATTTTAACACAAAGGGGGTGGTGGCTTAGTTTGCTGATGATAAAATTTTAGGCATTAACAGAAACTGGTGGTGAGGAAGAATTTTGGGGTGGGATTTGCAGCACTCTTCAACTCATGCCAACTGAGTCTAGTCTGTCTCAGACAGGAAGCAAGTAAGAGAAAGAAGTATGGTAAGAGAAGGGAAAAGCCATCTTTGGCAGGTAGACAATTATTCTGGTTTTCTTTAGGAAAGCAAGTGCCAGCTCTCCAAACCTCCCTTGCAGTGAGAAGTGGCAATGACCAATGAGATAGTCACAGTCTACGCTGAATTTCTCAGGTGGGTGCTTTACCTCTTTCCTGGTCACTTTCTCCTGTTTCTTTTCTGAAATGAAGACATAGACTGAGGCAGCAACAGCAGCTGTATGTTGATGGGTGGAGGGAAAAGGCTAGGTTAATCCCAAGCAGCTTGATTCTGACATCTTTAAGCCACTAATCAAACCAAAAAGGCATACCTCTGGGTGTGGAATTATGTAGGGATAAAAAATGTCCCTTATTTGTTTAAATTATTCTTTTTTGGTTACTTGTAGCAGAACACAATTCTTAATCAATATGACCTCTGGCTGAAATGGGCTAAAGGCATTTAAAATGGCCTTCAATGAGTACCTTGAAACTTTCTTATCTAAATATGTCTGAAGTATTTACTATTTATTAAGCACCCACTGCACCACTGGCTATTTATACAATCGCATGAAGATGGTATTATCAGTGTCTGATAGAGGACACTGAAGCTCAGACAGTCTGAGCCATTTGCTTAAAGTCACACAGTGAATGAATGAAGGATTTGGTATAAACACTGGGTCTTTTGCTGAAGGGTATATATACATATATATTTCCACTCAGTTCTCCTGTCTTGTCTCCTCTGAACAGATTCTGGTTGGAAGGCACCATTGTCATGTTCTAAGCAGAGGCAGAACCATATTATTAGCCATGAATAAAGGGAAGTACTCATTTTATAGCCCCTTAAAATAGCATTAACAGTAACAAATGAAGATTCTCTTATACTACCTTCCCTAAGACACTAATGCGGCAATTTAAATTATTTATTTTCACTCTTGCCTGTCCTTCTCTCTGTGTTATCTGTTTGGGTCATGATGGGGAGGGATACCACTGATCAGAAAACATATCATCTCCTGCACACTGGCAGGAGATGAAGAGCTCAAATGCCAATCAGAGACTGAACTAAGATTGTTGAAGGATGGAAAAAAAATTAGATATAGGCTGTCACTGAACATATCTTTTGCATTAAATTATAAACAATATACTGTTAACATTTATATCAGGAAGGAGTACCAGAATTAAAAAAAAAAATGACCCTGCTTCTTTTCATTGTCCCATTTTCTCTTCACCATGTAAATGTCAAAAGTACATATCTAAGTATTCTATATTGCCAGGAATACGCATATCTGCATGTACACAACATTGTAGAGATGGCAAGACAAATGCTTTATTAAATTTTATGCCTGATACAGAATTTTAAGTTCATTGTTTTCAACCCAAATTTAATATCTTGGGGTTTTGGTACATATAAGCTTGACAAATCAACTTTCTGTTCTTGAGTTAAAGGAAAATAAAAAGCATTCAGAAAATTTCATGAACTTCAAATTTCAGTTGCAACACAAGATTCTCATACAACTCTAAGTAAATCTGAAACATGTGGATTGAATTTTCCTAGCAATATTCTAGCGTTTGGAAGGAAAATCTGTGCAAAAATGTGTTGCGGGTTTTCTGAAACCCCAAAGTTGAAAAAACATTTTGATTTATTTAGATTTAGAAATGGGATAACCATTTTGCACCCCGGGAAACCTAATTAAGTACCAAATTAAGTTCAGCACTGCATACACAGGGACCTGAATGAGTGAATCCCCCTTTTTAGTTGTATTAAAATGTTTGTTTTAATACATTGTAAGTATGGAATCTAATCAGTGAAGGAGCCAAGAGGTTTCTAACTACCCTATATAATCTCCATCAGCTTCCCCTCAAGTCACCTCCGATAAACATGCAATAAATAAACAATAAGCAAACACAATATGTAAACCCAAACAACCATACCACCTAAGTAAAAATTGTGAGGTTGTTATGCAAACTATATCTCCAGACAAGTTTTCCCATCCTCCAGAAATTCTTGTGTTTCCACTAGTTAAGTATATGTAGAAACACTGATGGACCTCCCTGATCTTGTTTTGTTATTTTTGGCTCTTATTGCACACCTTTGTCCTTTAGTTTGATTTGACTGGACTACTTCCCAACCCTCATTAAAGTTCCATTCAGGAACCCCTTGTTCCAGCAGCTCACACCTGTCTTTTACTCTGCTGGACTGGGGATTTACAGAAGATGATAAGAAGGAGGAGAAAACGGGCTAAAATACCTTTAGAAGAAGATTTCATTGCTATGGGCTACTATACCCTTATCAGACTATGGTTGCTGTCTATTGGGTTGTCCCTCAAAAACACTGATTTGCAACTGCATTTTAGGAACATTTCCTCTTCCAGGTTAGGAGTCTCTTCCAAATTAGAGATTAAATAAATGGAATTGGTTTAGTACTTCCTTTTCTTGCCTTTCTAAAAATGTAAAATCATTATACAGAAACACAGAAATAAAAAAGTGTAAGCTTTCTATTCAGGCAGTCTTTGGATTACATTTTGGTTACTGGTTATAAAAACTGGAGTAAGTACTTTAAATTCTGAAACTCATTTTCCTCTTTTGTAAATGTGGAGATACTAGTACCTCCCTCATTGTGCCACTTCAAGAATTAGTGAAATAGAATAAACAGTTTAACTGGCAAAGTGTTTTGTACATACTAAAAATTCAATTAATGCTACTTTCTCCTCCTCATTTCTTCTAATATCCTAATAACTACATTGCTTGGTATTTTGGTTCAAATCATCAAAGTATCAAAAACATATAAAATAAAAATAAATTTTCAAAAACAGAACAGGGCTTCCCTGGTGGTGCAGTGGTTGAGAATCTGCCTGCCAATGCAGGGGACATGGGTTCGAGCCCTGGTCTGGGAAGATCCCACATGTCGCGGAGCAACTGGGTCCGTGAGCCACAATTACTGAGCCTGCGCGTCTGGAGCCTGTGCTCCGCAACAAGAGAGGCCGTGATAGTGAGAGGCCCGCGCACCGCCATGAAGAGTGGCCCCCGCTTGCCACAACTAGAGAAAGCCC